>NC_009296.2:65571-106573 GCF_000002845.2 Leishmania braziliensis MHOM/BR/75/M2904 | reverse complement strand
CGCAATGACCGAAACCACGAGGGCTTTTGATTCCCCCCCACCCCCCCTCCTCCCCTTGGAGAAGCGCTGAGAGAGAGAGAGGAAGAGAGAAGCAGGGGCGTGCCACAACAGCTCACCACCCCATTGGTGGCGCGGGAGGGAGTAAAAAAAAAAGAAAGGTGAGAGGAAGCGGAGCCTAAAGCAACGAAGGCCCCCTCAATAGACCAAACACCGAAAGTATGGCGAGGAGGCGCCACCCACACCCACGCCCCAATGAGGTGGCACGCGCCCATCACATATTCCCCCCCCCCCCCCACCCCGCCCACATCACTCAGCTTCCATGCCAGCTGCTTCCTTGTTCTGTTCTTTTACCGGCGATGATATTCACCGCGCGCACACTCGGGCACTGTGGGGTGAGGCGGGGGGGAGGGGCGGGCGTGCTGCAGTCACTCAAGCTGCGCCATGCTCCATCACACTAGTCCGCACAGACACTTGGAGCTTTCACGCATGGCAACGTTGGTTTCCCCTTCCGACTGGGACTCGCTGGCGTCGCGCTGACCGCGCCTGTGACCTCTGCCGGCCGCACGATGCCTACCTCCGCTCCCTGTGCTGCCACTGCCATAGCAGAGGACAGAAGAACTGACAACATCGTTAGCCCCATTGCCAGTGCCGCTTGCAGCAGATGCCCGCGACTGCGCGGCCGCCCGGTTGGCAGAGGCTTCTGCCGCCGCTGCCGCTGCGGCACCGGACAGGGATGTGTCGATCAGCGGTTGACCAGTCACGATGCATGCTCCGGACACATTGGCTCTACGACCTGCCGCTGCGCCGGCTGAGAAGGCGGCCGCAGTCGCTACACCGCGACCCTCTACGTGGGCGCCCGGGTTGCGGTGAAGACCGGCACCCCATACCTCCGTAGACCTGCCGTCGCGGTTCGCGCCGTCAGTGCCGTAGTAGTGGGGCCGCGTCGCTGCCAGTGCCGCTGCTGGCGGCATCGATGATGGCCCTACGGGCGGGCTGCGACGATAGAGGCCTCCATTGGCACCTGAAAGGATCATGACCGCTGGCTGTTGGGCGCCTCCTCGACACCCTCCACTGCCACCACCGTTCTCATCCTCGATAGGCACGGCCCGCAAGCGCATCACCTGGTAGTTTGGATCCGGTCCTGTGCGGTACCCACATTGCACGAGCACGACGTTGTGGAAGTACTCGTCGAGCTGCGCCATCAGCAGCGGCTTGCGGCGCAGCACCCGCACGTCAAACTCTGCCTTGCCGCTCTTCTGCTCATAGTAGTCCTCCTCCGAGGGCGGGAGGAACAGCTTTGTGTCGATGCACCCGGGTGGCATGACGCGTGGTCGCATGCTATCCCGAAGGACCACCCCCGTCACGGTTGCCGCGCTGTTGTTGAGCGAGGTAACAGACCACTCGCTGCCGCCAGTGTCGTCACGCAGTCCCTGCGTGTTCGCGTCGGTGTAGCGCGCTCCATGGTGGGTGCTACGCCCAGAAACAGCGGCCGCCGCAGCGGCCAGTGAGTTGGGTCGATGGACCTGCGGCGCCGGCGGTGAAGAGAAACGTACGCGGTCGCCGTCGGCTTCCTGGTAGGGTTCCTCCGCGTGCGCCTTAATGATCTCTGGTGGTATTTGCAGGTTCAGCATGTTGCAGCAGTCCGCGACGAACTGAAGGTGCCGCTGGCGATCCCGGCGCAGCATGTGCTGAACGTGGCGCGACTCCATCACACGACGCGCCACATCACGCTGAATGGCCTCTTCCATGGCCTGCTTCGACGGCGGCTTGCGCTGCTGCTGTTGCTGCTGCTGATGTCCGCTGCTGCTGCTGCTGCTGCTGCTTGTTGCACTCATCTTGGAGCGGAAGGCTATGCGCAGCCACGGGTGGCGGAGTGCCTGCTCGGCGGTAAGGCGGCGTAAAGGGTCGAGATCGAGGAGTCTTGCCAGGAGATGCCGCACACTGTTGGGCGGGTACGGCAGCATCGCTTTCTCGCGCTCGGAGTCACCTTCTGATGCCTCCACTGTGTTCAATGTCGGTGTGTCAGGGAGCAGCATGTCATCGCACACGTCCGGTGGCACCATATCTGGCAGGTCGCTGAGGTTCACCGGCGTCGTCTGCTGCGCAATCTCGCGGTAAAGCTGGTAGCGGGTCACAACGGGCGGCAAGGAAGCTTGGTCGGTGTGTGTGTCGCTCGCGTCGTCCTTGTCGCCGTGCAGCGCGAAGGGCCGAAGCTGCTGATGCGTCTGCTTGTTGTTCAGCATACGAAAGTATCGCAACTGCACCGGCAGCGGGCCAGGTTTTCCGGTGATGAGGTAGTAGAGTATCAGCCCGCAGCACCACATGTCACTGGACTGCGCCGCGTCTCGCCCAACGTGCTGTGGCGACTTCGAAAACGACGCTGGTGGCGTTGTGGCGCCGTAGAAGTACTTGCACAGCTCCGGTGAAGCAAAGAGGGGAGAGCCTTGGTCGTTGTACGTGTCGCTGACGCTGCCGAGATCGGCCAGCTTCACGGTACCGTCCTCGAAAAGAAGCACGTTCGACGGCTTGATGTCGTTGTGCGCCAGGTGCTGCTGGTGTAGGTAGGCAACGCCGGAGATGAGCTGGTAGAAGATGCCCTTCAACAGCGTTGGCGAGCACGTGGGTAGCGACATGTGTGGCCGGCTGTGCAGCGTGGAGGCGCCCGGTCCCGGTGGCGCGGTGGCTGTCGGGCGGCCCTCAGTGCCGTTGGAGCCTGCGCTGGTTGCGCTACGGTCGACGAAGTTGTCACACTCTACTGGGGGTTTGGCTGCCGACAGCCCCCGCGGTGTCGCACTTATGACCGCGATGGAGTTGGTCGTTCCCGTCGTACTCACGGAGCTTCCGTCGCTGATGTCATCCTCCCAACTTTCATCGCCGTCGCTGTGGTGGTGGTGGTGGTGGTGGCCCCCGGCGAAGGTCGGGCGAGGTCCACTTGATGGCTGCTGCGGCGACTGGGAGGTGTGCACCCAATAGAGGCGGTCTGTACAGCGGTTGATTGTGTGCGTTGTGGTGATGGAGCCGCAGTGGCGCCGCTGCCGATCGTCATGACAGATCACGTTCGCCTTGCTGTCCCAAGTACCAGCGGCGGCGTCGTCATCATCGCTGCTGCCGCGCGACCGACTTGCGGAGACACCATCGGTGTCCTCACCGTCACCGCGCGCGGCGTCTGCCATAAAGGTGATGATGTCCACATCCAAATCCTCCACCGCAGAAGGCACCATGGGAAGCCACAATGACTGTTGGGGCTGTGGCTGTACGTGATCGCCGTGGGCCGCAGGTGCCCCAATGCTTTGATTGTGCCGTAGACTTCGCTGCAGCCCACGCTGCGCTCGCCGCCACTCCCGTACCGCCTCACGCCACCGCGTGCGTAGCAGCTGCTGGACCAGTTGTCGCAGGTTGCAGATGGCGATCGGCATCACGACATACTCCTTGCTGTACCGCGTGAAGGTGTCAAGCGCACGGATGATGTTCTTGCTGTGGAAACGCTGGAGGTTGCGCATCTCCCGCAGAAATGTTTCCTGCCGCTTCAAGTCCTCCTCGCGGCGGTATTGCATGCCAGACGTGCGTTTCAGTGGGCCTGCAAGAGCACCACGGTCAGTACTGTGGCTGTGACGACCATGGCCGTTGTCGTTGCCGTCCTCAGTCTTGGCAGGCGACGTTGACGACGCCTTGCTCAGCTTCGCTGTGGGTGTGCTGAGCTTGGCGTAGTTGCCGCTTACTATTTTGATGGCGCAGCGCGAGAACCGCCGGTCGGCGTTGTCTGTGCTCAGGTCGATGCAGTCGCGTACAACGCCGTAGTTGCCCTCCCCGAGCAGCGGGCCGAGGATGTAGTGGCTTACCTTCTTTATGCGCTTGCGGCGGAGGCCACCATCGACGCCCCACAGCGTGACATCGGGCGGCGACGAGTGCAGTGAGCTGGAGGCGCTCTGGACGCTGTCCTCGTCAGTGTCGCTGACGTTGTCCTTCACGTCGCAGGCGGCGCGAGGGCAGGGAAGGGCGCTGCTCGGTATGTAATCCGGCAATTCCAACGTGCTCGGCAGCAGTGACGACGCGTCATCAGCACCCTCGCCAGCGCGCCGCCGTCCCTGTGCCGCTTCCAATCCCTGACCTTCCCTCTCGTCCCCAGAGCTGTTTGAGGGGGTGGAGCTGAGGGTGATGCTGTCCTTCGGGACGGAGCGCCGGCGTCGCTGGTGAGGAAGTAGCGGTGGGTCCTCTTGCGCTATCAGCAGCCTCATGCTTGAGCTACGTTCACCGACGACTCCTCGACCGCTTACTGTATCCGGCGTCATGACCGCTGCGATAGGGGGCCCGCGCAGGCAGTTGCGGCGGTGCCGCAAAGGCGATCCGGGCTGTACATTGTCCACATCATCCGCACCACCACCCTCCTCGACGCTGCCGAAAGGAGCGACAGGGGCTCGACAGTGGAGGCGACCACCGTCCTCATCGCTGCGATCCTCGTCTTGCTCGTCACCGCTGGCGCCGTGGTAGCTTAACAAAGAGGCCATTGCTAGCGGGTCCTCCGGCATCGGTTGCGCATGCTGTGGCTGACCGCCACCGCTTTGCGGGCGGCCTAAAGAGAAATTCGCATCGGCGCATTTTCCTTCAATGGCGCTGGGTCGGCCCTTCACCGGGGCGTCATGAGCGCCACCACCGCTGCTACTACCTCTGCTCACCGCGCTCCCGGCGTCATTATGGCCACTGCTTGTATCTTTGCTGCCAATGATGCCGTCACCGCCGCTGTCTTTATGGCACTGCTGCTGGTGGTGGTGGAGGTCGTTGGCTTCGCTGGTCGATGGGCCCTCTTCGGTAGGTAGCATCCTCACCGCAGACGAGAGGCTGAGCTGGCTCACGTTACCGCCGTGAATCGAGCTGGGGCTGAGGAGGGACTGAAAAATGCTCAGCTCTGGGGTGGGCTGCGCTGGCGAGCCGCCGGCCTTGTCTTTGGAAAAGGCGGCTGTTTCCTCCCCAGAGAACATTCAGCTGGCCCACACGCGCAACACGCACATACGTACACGCGTGTGCACTACAGCGCTGTCTTGCGTGATGCCGCGCAACCCTCTCCCGCGCGCGTATCTTTTCGGGTTTACAGCCTCGCGTGCGTGGGGCTCTTACGGTGACAAAGAATGGGGGCTGGTGGTGATTGGTTCCTTCAGTGTGGGTGGGCGAAGTGTCTGAGCTCGATTGTGTGGGCGTCTCGAGTGCGATGTGCGTACCGCCTTTTTGCATGTGCGGGGCTGTACGCTTGCGGAGAGAACAGACTCTGTTGGAGTCACAGGGCATGAGGAAGAGCGAGAGTGAAGGAGGGAGAAAGCAGGGGCGATGCATGTGCAAGGGGATGGGAGGGGAGGGGACGGGTGAGCCAATTGAGTTCATGGCGAGCGCATTGCGGCCATGACAGGGGAACTGACCCCGACACACAGGCGCACGAGCGTGTGAGAAGACGCCCCCCCCCCCCCCCCCGGCGGAGGGGCGTTTTGTGAGGCTGTCGATTTAGTACGGCACACACCACACACACACACACACACACACACACACACACACACACACACCACACACACACGCTGAGACCCAATGCACCGTGGGAAGGCTCGTTGCTTATCTCGTACCGCCAAGTATTCACCCACTCACTCCCCCCTCCCCCTCTTCTACTCGACTGCTCCTTCAGGGCCGCTATCTTTCCACTTGCAGAAGTGTGCTGGCCCCCCTCCCCCCCTCGTTTCTGCGTGAGTGCGCGAGATGGAAGAGGGGAGGAGAGGGGGGGGGGAAGGCAGAGAGAGAGAGGGAGCAGGTGTGAGAGGGAGACGACACAGCTCCTCTTCCTCCTCCTCTTCCCTCGCTCCTATGCCGCCACTCATGGAGAGGTTCAGGGCACACAACCGCGTGTGCAAGCAGAGATCCACCCGCATACATGCGAGACACCAGCAAGGAAAAAAAGAGCACTACCAGCAGTTAGCAGCAGGAACAGGCGTGTCTGGGTGTGTGGGGGGGGGGGTAGGGCGGAGGAGGAAGACGCGAAGGTGTGTGTGTGTGGAGCTTTTGTGTCCGCTGCTGATGCTTCCCACCACTAAAGTAACGGGCATGAGACGGCAGAGACAGAAGGAGGGGAGGATGCGTTGCTCATCCCGCAGCAGCACCCACAATATTGGTCAGCAAGGGCCACACCCCTTGGCAGCCAACAACGCTGCGCAATGCGCTTTCTCTCAGCCGTCGACTCCTCTCCCCTCCCCTTCTTCCCCCCCCCCTAACTGCCCTTCCCCACCCCCGTTCATCATCATGAGCGACTCTACGACTGCATTACGATACGGTTGCACTCACGCGTGAACTCCTGCACCGACACACGCCCGCGGAGCCGGATGAACTGCGCGAGCAGCGGGAACTGCTCCGGCGCGATGAAGATATACTTGCCGCGGTCGTCGAACACGCCGTGCACTTTGTCCGCCTGCGAGAGACGCTCAATGGTGCCTACAAGCTCCTCCACTGACACTATCAAGTCACGCGCCGCCGTCTGCAGTACGAGCACATGAATGCATTCCTCCTCACTCGTGCTACTATGCGCACCACCGGCAGAGCGCTGTGCACGGGCCTGCACCTGCGCCGCGCGGTCTAGCAAGAAGGATTGTACGCGCGCCTGCCGCTTCCGCACCTCGTCACCAAGTTCACCGCGCTCTTCCACGCCAATGTGCGAGATCCACTTGGCATATTCTTCATCGTCGGCCTTTTTCTTATCCTCGCGAAGCTGCTGCAGTGCCGCCTCCTCGGCTGCCTTGCGCTCCTCCTCGCGCCGCGCGACCTCAGCGTCGCGCAGCTCGCTGGCGTCCATGCGCTGTCGTTGTGCCTCGAGGGCAGCCTCTTGCGCCTGTCGGCGCTCCTCACGCTCACGCTCCTTCGCGAGCTTCTTGCGCTGCAGCCGCGTCATCTTTACGCCGTTCTCGTCCGTGTCGGGGATGCCACCGGCCCCTTCGTCATCGTTGTGGTCGTTCTCATCACCGTCACTGCCGCCACGGTGGGCATTGGCGCCGCGCCGCTGGTGTCGACGGCGATGTAGACCACCACCTGCACCTATGCGACGCCGACCAGCAGCGCCGTCCTGCCCGCCGTTGTCGTCCTCCTCATCTTGGTGACTCTCATCTTCGCTGTTATTGCCATGCCGACATGCACCGGATCCCGATACGCTCTGCGCTGACCGAAGTCTGCCCTTCTTGCGTGCCAGCGCAGGGCCGCCGACGGTGCTGCTGTCAGTGTTGCGCTGCGAGATAAGCCACAGCAGCAACGCGCCGCAAGCAGCGAGCAGCAGCAGCAGCGCGAGCGCGAGCGACACGTCGGACATCACATACAATGCGTATGAGTGTATGAGTGTGTGTGTGTGTGTGTGGGGAGGGGAGAGGGGGAGGGTCGGTGGCGGTGGTGGTGGGAACGAAGGCAAGAGAAGGCGTGTGCGGATCCAGCACTGCGTGGGTGCTGTACGCCCGTGCGCATTGAATACACACGGACGTGCGTGTGCGGCGAGTTGACCATTCCCCCCCCCCCCCCCCAATGGAAGTCCGGGAGGCGGGAATACACGCACACGCGCAGAGAGAAGGGAGTCAAGCGGACGAGAGGGAGAGGAGGGTGGACGATCCAGCGAGAGAGGGAAATGAAGCTACGTGTGCATGCCAACGAGCCTCTTGCTTGCATGCCTGCGCGTGCTACCCCCCCTACCCACCTATTTCGAGCTGAGATCGGTCAGCGAAGGCAGGCAGGTGGGGGGGGGGGAGGGGCTTACCTGCGGCTACGAGAGGCAGGCACCCACCTTGCACCCCTCGAGCACACGAAGAGAACAGGCGATCGAGCTAACACACATGCAAAGCGAGTGGTGTGCCTGTGAAGCGCGGAGGAGACGGCGACGGTGACGGGACGCTTGCCGTGCACAGAGCGCCGTAGTCGAGGACGATGGAAAGAAGGCGAGGGGGGGGGGGGAAGGGTGAAGGGGGCTTGTGAGAATATCTTTACAGGCCCCGAAGGGCACACAGACACCCATGCGTGCCTACACTCCGGCTCACGGAGCCCCTGTGCGTGTGCCTGCATGCGGCTGCGTCTTTGTGAAGAGAGCGTGAAAGGCGCGGTGGTTTACCATCAACTGGGGAAAATATTTAGTGGGGGCCGGGGACAGGCACACACACACGATCGGAGAACGCAACTACAGCGCAGGGGTGAGGGCGGCGGCGCTTTCGCATGCGACTGGCACAGCAAAGTGGGCTTAGCAGCAGCATCACTGCCACACACACACACACAGAGAGAGAGAGAGAGAGACGCATGCCGTAGAGACTAGAGATCGATGAAGAAGGCGGTGTTGACGCGCGTGCCGGTGTGCTGTTCACGGCGGATGGAGCGCATCACGTCCCGCGCATGCTCTCGTTGTGAGAAACAGGGTTCCAGCGACCCTGCTTGACCCAGGTCGCGTCTGGGGCAGCGGTCGGGTTGTCCTTGCGGTGAGGTCGGTCAAAGGTGCGGCCACGCTGGGCCGCCGTTGCTGATCCGTAGAACGGGTCCCGTACCAGCCTCGCCCGCACCTGGGTCGCGCGTGCGTGCAGCCACAACGAGGGCTGCACCAGCAGTGCGGCTGCCACGTTCACTTCGGGAAGGTACGTGATGCGCGGTGACTCCAGCGACCGCAGCACGGCCGCTGTCAGAGCAGCGCTCGGCAGAGCGAGGAGCGGGTTGGGGAAGGACTCCGCGAGCAGCACATCGGTAAGGCCACCAAAGTGGTACTGCGCGTGCACCTCCAGGTGCTCCAAGGAAACGTGTGTCTGCTGCGACATGCGAGCCGCGATGTTCAGTAGGCCGCCGTTGTGGCTCGTCCCGCACAGCACGCCTCCGAGCTGTGCCTTTCGCCGCACCCACGCTGGCAGGGTGGGTTGCACTATGCCGGCAAGAAGGCCGCGCAGTGCTGCAAACTCGTCGGCGAGCAGTGGATTTGGGCTACTCGCGTGAAGGCTGTACGACTCCAGCGGGCGGCGTTGGATCTGCGTAATGCAGTAGCGGTGCGCACTCGCGACGTCCACAGGGAGGAGGTGCTCGACGAGCTGCATACGCGATGTGGCTGCTGCTGCTGCCGCCACATCGCTGCTGGCGCTGCCCATGGGGCTCTTAAAGGGTCTTGTTGACGTCATCGTTGGTGACGATGACGCATGGTGCCGCTGCTGAGCGTGAGTCTCGGGGAGGGTTCGGCTTTCGAGTAGTGGTGCTTTGCCGGCCTCCAGTGACAACGTCCCCGGTCCGTACGCGATGTCATACAACTTCTGTCGTTCCTCCGGCGCCGTTGCGTTGTCGAGGAGATCGGCGATGTCCTCGGCGGCCGATGTCCCCAGCCCCAGCAAGCGCAGGCCACGCTGCGGGTCTTCATGAAGGACTAAGAGCCGTTGCGGGGCGACGCACTGGCTTACAGCCGCGTGCGCGAGGAAGGCAAGCGTGTCAAGCTGTGCGTGCGGGTCCATCACACCGTGGACTGCCGCAGACCCGAGCGACGGCGGCGTAGTCGCCTTTCTCCTCCGCTTTCCAAGTTCTGCAGCGGTGGCTGCACGAGCAGCACACAGCAGGGACGTGAGCTTACTCTCGGCACTCTTGCGTGCAGCGCCGTTCTGGATGTCTTTGCCAACGGTGCTGCTGCCAGCATCGGCCGCCTCGGGTGCGCTAGTGTCCTCGTCGGTCAGCGGCCTTGGCACGGACGACGGCCACTCAACCGCAAAGTTCGTCCCTAGCACGCGAACATCGATCTTGAACTCCCTTGTCAGGTGTTCAGCGAGCTGTCCAGCATTGCGAGCAAGGCAGAGCGGCCACGACAGCACGGCGGCGCGCTCGCTGAGACCCTCAAAGGTGTTGCGCCGCATCGCGCCCTGAAGGATGCGCATCTTATTTGTGATGTCTTTCATCGTACGCTCACTCAGCATGAAGGACGGCGACAACAGAGGCGATGCGGAGTTCGACATCGAAGTCGGCAGTGCATCAAGGTGCAGGGGCAGTTGCGTCTGGTACATTAGCTTTTGAATGGCGCCGACCGTGGCATCCACGCGAGCCACGCAGAGCGACGCAACACCGCCGGCTCCGATGTCGATGGCTGCGCGGACGGGAAAGGGTTTGATGCGCTGGCTCTGGAAGATGCCTGTGTGCTCATCCCACTGATGCTCATCGAGTGCTGCGCCTTCCGCCTTTCCGCTGTTGCGGCCGATGTGCTCTGCTGCACGTCCAGGGCTGCGACAACGGCGAAGGTTTCTTTCGAAATTCGAGGTGCTGCAGGCCAGAGGCGAGGTGGATTTGATCCACAAGCGCTGGCAGGACAACGCCACTGCCACCGCGCTGCAAGGGTCGTCGCCCCAGAGGCGAAGAGGCGAGCACCGGTGCGGCGACACTACTGGCATCCGCCGCACAATCCGCATAGCCGCGCTAGACGCTGCGGTGGTGAAGGCAATGGAAGACGAGGCGAACGCCTTCAAGAGCTCCTTTATTCTCTCGTTTCCTTCCTTCAAGCTGTGTAGGGCGAAGGCCGGTGTGCACCGCTGCACACGCGTGGCTGTGCGTGTATGCCGGTAGGTGAGGAGTGCTGGGTTGCAAGGGAACGAGGAAGAGGCCTGGGGAAGCAAACAACAGAAAGGAGGACGGCAGTGCTGTGCTGAGTTAAGCAGATGAATGAGGCGGGGTGCACGGCGCAGTGCGTGGGGAAAGAGGGAGGGAGGGGGGACCGCATCTGGGCTCTGCGGGTGAGCCTGTGTGGGCACTAGAGAGAGAGGAGTCGACATAGAGCACACGCCAGCTGCCTTCCCTTCCCACGCTCACGTTTGCTCGCGACGACCACTGATTTCACCCGAGTGTCTACTGAATAGGCTTTGTCCACGCAGCACCTCAATATCGCCATAATCCCCTTTTCCATCTCCCTCAGCTTGCTTACAGCGCAGGGAGGCGCTGACACCATCGCTGAGTGCAGGATGAACATTCCCTGCGAGCACGTGTGCAACGTAGGTCCCCCTTCCGCACGGCTGGGAGGGGAAGAGGGAAGGGGCAAAGCGCGCAGAGGGCTGCGTCTCCACGCCCTGACACCAGCTTTTCTCATGAGGAGGGAGGAGCAAGAGGGGATACGCTGTCTTTGCCTTGCTAATGTGTACAAATGGTGCGTCTGGGCGTGAAGGGAAGGCGAAACACGCCTGTGGAGCATCAGCCGCATCCCTTCACGCACGCACGAAGGATGGTGGGTGTGGGGTGCTGATGTACATCGAATGAAGACACACAAAAAACAACAACACACGTGAGGAGTGAGCGAGACAACGGAAAGCGGAGAGACGAAGAAAAAGGCGCCAACCACACGCACAGAGGCGTGCGCCGCAACACCGAGAGGAGCGCATGAACGGCCCAGCACCCACATCACAGGAGGCAGATACACTCGCTTCGATTCCCCCCCTCCCCCCATCCTCTCATCCTCATCGACTGAGTGAGAAGCCACCGCCGACAAACTGCCGCTGATGGGGTGGCTTCTGGAGCGGGAAGTTTGGCCGCGGTGGCCCTGCAGTCAGCGTGTTCAGCGTCGCCTCGTCCGGCAGCGCGCGCTGCCGGACGAGGCGATGCTGAACAGAGGCGTTGTCTACACTGCCGCTTCCCGCAGGGCCGCGAACTGCGGCTGTCAAGCCGCAGTGGCTGTTGTTGAGAAGGGTGGAGCCGCCTGCATGGAGGTGCGGACGCTGCTGTGTTGACGGGGTCAATGTGCCTGCCGCTACTACCGCCCCTCCGCTGTTGCCTACTGAGGAGACGGCAGCAGTGCCAGCTCGCCTGGCAGCTCCGACACCAGCACCCCAGGTTCGAGCTGCAAGCCTCTCTTCCTGTTGCAGTACGCTGTGCCTTGTCTTCTCCTGGTAGTAGCGGTGCTTCAGGTCTTGAAGCTCCTCCTGAAGCTGCGTGACGTGCACTTCCAAGGCCTCGGCCTCCTGCTCCGCCTCTGCTAACGAGTCTGTCATGCACAGTAGCTGCGCCTTGCGCTGCTGCAGGTTTTCAGCGCAGAGGGCCAGCTCTTCTGCGGCCTCTGGCCCCGGCAGCTTCGCGAGTTGCTGCCGCAACTGCTGATAGGCACGCTCCTCTTGCTCGACTAGGTCCGTCTTCACCTTCAACTCACCGTGCCTGCGCAGCAGCTTTGCCTGCAGGAGCTGCACTTTGGCGAGCGCGTCCAGCACCTCTGGCGCGTTACTTTCCATGCTGCGCCAGCAATGTACGTTGTGCTTGGTGCCAAGCTCGTCCGCCAGCGCCCGGACCCGCGCGCGGGACTTCGACAACAGCTTCTCCTGCTGCAACTCCTTTGTGTGAAGGCGGTCGAGGTAGCGAAGCCGCACCAGGGCGAGGCGGCACCTCAGCCGCTGCTCAACAAGCGAGTCGCGCGATGCCACCAGTGTCTGCAGTGCCCGCTGATACTTGTAGGCTCCCGACACCCGCGCCGCATCAGAGAGGCGTATCTTCTCACGGACCAGCTCGATTTCCTCGGAGCGGAGCAGCAGCTGCGCCGCAATGGTGTTGCGCTCGTGCTTTATAGCTGTCAGCCGCGCGCCTTGCTGCCGCGCCTCCAGATCGTACTGTGAGATCACTTGGCGAAGCTGTTGTGACTCGCTGCGCAGTGCCTCGACACGGTTCTCGGCATGCTGACGATCTTCGCGCAGGAACCGCAGGCGTTGCTCCGTGTTGGCAACATCCTTGTTCAGCTGGCGGCTGAGGCCGTGCAGCTGGCACATATCCGCCTCTTGTTGGATCAGCTCTGTCTTCACCGACTCCAGCTCCTCATTCTTGCCTGTGTGTCGGTTGCGCAGCAGCAGCAGCTCGGTTTCTGTTTCCCGCAGCGCCTTCTCCGTCTTCTGGCGATCCACCGCCAAGGTGTTCAGCAGCTCCTGCTGTGCCTTCAGCTTCTTCTGGTGGTGCACGATATTCTCCTCCACCACCTTGGCCTCGCTGCGGCGAGCGCGAATGGTGTCGAGGGTCCGGTGGTAGTTCAGCAGCGCCTGCTGTGCCTCCTTCGTGTGCTTCTCGTGGTTCTGCTCGGCGTAGTAGATAGATTTACGCATCTGCTCGTTCTCCGTTCGCAGCACCCCTAGCTGCTGCTCGAGGCGCCGACCCTTGCCAGCCTCGATGACGCGCTGCCCCTCCACCCTTGCACTCGCCGTGGCCTTGAGAGTGTTCGTGTGCACTGTGCTCGTCTTGCGTTGCATCGCCTTGGCAACTTCGCCTTCCAGCACGCCGCAGTCCTTCTCCTCCTTCGCGAGTTGGGTCAGGGCAGTATCGACGGAGTTCGCGCGCGTTTGCACTGCCGCGGCGGCCGTCGCGCGCTTTTCGACGAGTGCGGAGAGCTCCTGCTGCTGCGCTCGCGCTGACTTCTCCAGCCCACGAAGCTTCTTCTCTTCGCGCTTCAGCTCGTCTTGCTGCTCGCGCAGGGCAGCTTGCCGCTGTGGCAGTTCGTGTGTAAGCATCGTGTTCTCGCGCTCGGCAGCGGCCAGCCGGGCTGCCTCGACGGCAAAGCGCTCCTGCCGCTCCTGCAGCTGGCGAGCAATAGCCTGAATTTCCTGTGCCATGCCCTCCGCCTCCTTGGAGGCTCTCTTTTCGTCTCGTATGGCTCGCTCCACCTCAACGCCGCGCTCATCCAGCCGGCGCATGCACAGCTCCGTCGTGTCGCGGTATTGCCGCACGCTCGCTTCCTTTGCTGTCCGCTCCCGCTGCTCCACCTCCAGGCTGGTGAGCAACTCCTGGTAGGCGCGACGTTGCACCTCTAGCTCGTGTTGGGCTGCTCTGTGTGCCTGCTCGACTGCGGCGAGCTGCGCGCACACCTGTCGGTGCTCTGCCTCAGTTCGATTCAACGCCGCGTGCAGCACGACGGACTCCTCCTCACGATCCTTCTTTACAGCGAGCAGATTCCGCAAATATGCCTCTTGGCCCATCGACAGCCCTGCTGTCCTCTCGACTGTGGCGTCGAGCTCCGTGACTTGCTGCCGCAGTGTATGCAAAATCTCGCGGCTGCGCTGCTCTTGCTCGTGCGCGGCATCAGCTTTCGCCCACGCCGCCTCGATTTCACTCCGCAGACTTCGGATGGCCTCCTCATCTTCCTGCGAAAGTTGCATCGCTGTTGCAATCTGCTGGTGGTGCGTGTCGAGCTCATTGCGCAGCTCACGCACTTGCCGGAGGAGGCGCTGCTCTCCATCGTGGCTACTGAGGAGCAGGCGGTGCAGTTTTTCATACTCGCCTCGGAACGGCTCCAGCTGTGGCTCAGCGGAGATGGCGCGCAGCACCTCCATGTAACGCTGCTCAATCGTCTCCAGCTCGACCGTGGATAGGCCGCCTTGTATGCCGTCAGGGGCGGGGGAGGCTGGCGGTCCGGACTGGCCGGCTCCTGTTGTCGGGGACAGAGGTATCACAGTGCTGCCCTTCCCAGCCCCAGCGGTAGCCGTATCGTTGGCGTCAGCTACCGGGGTCCCGCGCGGTGACAGCTGCGGCAGCTCCCGCGTCGGCGCCTCCCCGTCAGCGCTAGACATGGGCGCGTATAGGCAAGTGCGTGTAAATGTGCGTCTGTGCGCACGTCACTGATGAAGGGTGGAGCGTGCGATGTGTGCGTGTGTGGCACCCACTGAGGGAGAGAGACAGAGAGAGGTGGGGGGAGGGACGCACTTCCTTTCCCTCTGCTGCTCTTCCACGCCTTCGACTGGATACTGCTGCTGAAGTCGAGTAGGTCAGTTCTTGCGTGCATGAGGGAGTGGGAGGGTGAGGGGAGGAGAACCAAATGACTGCGCGGATAGAAAGAGCGGAAGGGAGGGGGGGGGGGAGGAGAGAGACGCGCTTGGATCCGCCTACCCCCGTTGACGAGCACAGAGGGCAAACCAGAAGAGGCATCGGCCGAGAGGGAGAGAGATGCCGCGAGGAGGGGCGCTACTCCATTGTGTGCGTGTGTGTGTGTGTGTGTGTGTATGGGTTCTTCTACGTGAAGCGAAATAATAATAAACTAAGAACAGCGACAAGCAAAACATTCGCAGGTCCGCGTGGGCTTGTAGGGCGTCTCGTGGGCAGCGAGACGCATCCTCACTCCGCATCGCCCCCTCTCTGACTCGCTCTTCCTTTCCTCTCTCAGTTCGTAGTGGAGGAGCCTATGGGGAGGGGCTCGCAGTAGCCTTCGCCTTGTGTAGGGGCGCGTCGGCGTCGCCTCCGCCTCCGCCCGCTCCTCCACATTGAAAAGGGCTATCACTTCGCACCAACCCACACCTTTACCGTCCTGCTGGACTCACAAGGAGCGCGCGTCGGAGGAGTCGTGCGATGCGGCGCGCACGAGAGCATGGAGGCGGGCGTGCTGGCACTGATACAGGACGGAGAGGCGTACAGGTATCTGCCCCAAAGCACTCACATCGCCCAGACGTCACCGGCGCTGCTGCTGCGGCGGCAACGGTGTCCGCCGGGGTGCTTGCTGGACAGAGCTGTTGTCATCGTTGTCGTTGACCACGTCGCCACCCACATCATCTCCATCGGGAAGTCCCGCACCTCTGTCAAAATCGGCGCCTGAGTTGCTGCTATTGCAACTGGCCCTGCACCTGACGCTCTTCACGTCTGCGGTCGTCGCCACAGTCGGAGTCACCGGCAACGGTGGTCCCACCGCTGGGGGTAGACGTGGCTAGTTTTGCACCCCTCATTTCCTCGCCCTCTTTCGCCATTAGCTCCAGCGGGGGCAGCTTCGGTGTCGACTGGCTGCCTCAACAGTGAAGAGTGTCACCAGTGCAGCACAGCTGCCCTCCACCGTGGCCTATATCGCCCTTCCCGGTGTCTCTGTCGACGTACGTCATTTGGGTTGTCCCCACGTTGGGCACAGGCGGCGCGGAGCCGGACGCGTCGGAGAGAGTCTCCACAGACAGCGGCGGCGGTAGACCGGCGCGAGGTCGTCGACTGCTACCTCTGGCGCGCGTAGAGCTCGGTGTTTGCAGCCACCGCTCGTGGAGGTGGCTGGGATCAGGTGTCCGTTTCAGGGGGCTTAAGCACGGGCCGTGGGCCAGGAGAGAGGACGAGCGTGGCTTTGGCTGCTGCGTCACGACACGTCTTGCCGCAGCCTTATCATCGCAGCCCGTAAGAGGCGAGCTTGACAGCCCCTGCGCTCCCTTTCCACTGACCTTGGCAGCGTTGCTCGGCTTCTGTGTCTTTCCGTCCGGGGTCACGGGTGCCCTTGCCGAAGTTTCAGCCTCGTAGGCTGATCGCATCGACTTCGATGACACTGACATTGCTGATGCTGCTGCTGAGGACACTGGCTTGGTGAGCCTCGAAGTACTCAAGGGTGTCAGGCGCGGCGACCACGACGACGAGGGCGGGGACACGACCCCGCTTGGTAGCGTATTCGCCGTCTGCATGAGGGCGGCTGCGGCGGCGCTACGGGGGCGCACGACTGCATGCTGCGAGAGCACCGACGCGTCATCAGATTGCGCATGCGCTAGCTTCGGTGGGTGGTCCTGCGGTAGCATGGGAGGCAGCGTGCACGGTGCCGCGAGGGAGGTGCTCATGGTGTTGCTGCTGCTGGTGCTGGTGCTGAGGTGCAAGACCTGAGTGGGGTGTGGGTGGTGGCACTGCTTGAGACGGCTCGTCGATGAGAGCGGCGACATGGGCTGCGCGAGGCGTGCCGAAAGGTGACCAGCGGTCACGCCGCTGCCATCAGTACCAACCACCGCCGGCGACGCGGAGATGTCAGTTACTAAGGGCGACGCCACCGAGGCCGGGTGGGCCATACTGGGGGAGAGGGGAATCGCCCTGGTGCGGAAGAAGTTGCTGGCAGACTGAGCAGACGCCGCCATTGGGACGGATGGCAGAACCCCCGACACCGTGGCCGACGACAGCAAGCGAGTCGAGGTCCACTTCCTCGCCTGGTGAGCGGTGGCAGTCGTCTGCAGCTCCTGCTGGGGATGATGCGCGACGGCGACGGGATGAACGGGCTGCATCGGGCCGAGCCGTTCCTTAGGCGAGGAGAAGCTCATCCCTTCCGCGCCGACTGCGGTGGCGGGGGCTAGGGAATGGCCGAGCTGCGCGTTCAGCCGCCGTTGCGGTGTGGAAACAAAGCTACCACTGCTGCTATGGGACTGATGTGGGCCAGCAGAGCATTGGCACAGCCCCTCACCACCGGCGAGGATGGCAGTGATACTGGCCGGTGTGGCGGGACTCCGCAGGATGGTCTTGTCGTCACCGCCCGCGGCGGTTGCTACCCGAACAGGAGGGCTCTGTAGCCACGACGATAGTAGACTGCGCTGAGGATGCAAGCTGCGGCTTCGATCGCTGCTGCTGTGCGTGGGTGATGCGCTGATGGCCGCGTTGCGCCATGTGGGGAGACTTGCGCAGCTTTGCAGGGGAATGCCACCTGCCGTGTCCATCAACTCCACTTCAGCAGCCTCGTTCTTGTCCTCGCGCTTCGCGTACGTACTGCAGGTGTTCTCTCCCACATCTCTGCGGGGTGTGGCGGCGGGGGAAGAGATAAAGGCGCCCCGCGGCTGCCTCGCCTGTCGCCACCCGGGCGGCTCCTTTGCCATGCTGGCTCCTCTCCGTTGCTGCCGTTGTCGTGGCCCGGCTGTTGCCGGTTTGTTTGCCAGCCAAGCCAGCGTCGTCGCTGTCGCCGCGCTCGACGTGCAGCGCGCAAGGCTGGCAACTGAGCCGGTCAGGGTGTGTGGGGAAACGCAGGACGCCGACGACGCTGCAGGAGAGTTGGCGATGGAAGTGGTCTCTGTATTGCCGACATCGGTGGCACTACCGTCACTTTGGTGCGTGGCGCAGACAACGCTTCGCCCACCATGCACCCCAACGCGCGGTGTGCTCTTGAGGCAGCCGTCACTGACTTCAGCGGCGGCGTCCAAGGCTGTCCTCACCTCGGCGACGGCGCCGCCGCGGTGCTCGCTGTGCAGGGCATTGAACAGGCGCTGCGATGCCACGCCGGTGGTACCGCTACTGCTGTGACACGCAGCAGCCTTCTCTGGTGTTAGTTGAATGTTAGGGGGTGCCTGGCCAGCAGTAGCAGCAGCAGCAGCAGAGCTCGTGCCTGCGGAGGCACACGCGGGGCTCGTACGCGACGAGGTGGTGGTGGTGGTCGGCGGCAGCGGCACGGATAAGTGCCGCGCACTCGGGAAAGAGTGCTGGGACCCGCTGACGATGGGTATTGGCACCACTGTCACGGTCCTTGCTGTGGAGGCTGCTTGATGCACGTTGCGTTTGTGTCGGCGGCGCCGTGAGGAGGTGGATGGCGGAACCGGCGATGGAGCGGACGGCCCACCGAATAGGTCGCGGCGACGCTGTTGTTGCTGTGGCGGTAGCGCGATACGCGACTGCTCCTCCAGCGTCTCCGTGACCTTCTCGTTGTCATGGTGTTTAGTGTACACCTCTGGCGACTGCCATGCACGATCGCCACCACCCCCGTTGCCGTCAGGAGTTGCCCAACTGTTTGCACTCTCTGCGCAGGTGCCAGCGCTGCCACGGCCCGTCGCCGTCGCTGCCGCCGGAGCAGCACGTTCGTCCTCGGTGGTGCTCGCGTGCAGGGAAGACGCCATGTCAAGGCGCGCGTCCGTTATCGAAAGCGACGGCACGATGGGTGACTTATTAGTGACGGCGCCGCTCCTACTCGCTGTAGTGTTGGCGTCCAACATCATGGGCGGCAACCACAGCGGCAAAGGCGTGCGCTCCTGCTGTGGCGCACTCGCCAAGGATGACACCACCGACTGCGGCACCAACATCGCGCTGGCTGCTCGTGATGTCGTCGTCGTCGTAGCCGTTGTGGTATTGGTGATTGAGGAATGGAGGGACGTACTGCTGGAGATCATCTTGGGAGGGACCGTACTACCTGCCAAAGGTAGCGGTCCCACAGAGGCACCAGCTGCTGCACTCACACACGGTGTGACTGTGGCTGGTGCCACCCACGCGATGTCCACACCATCGACTGCTGGTGTGTTGGTGGCTGTGCCCGTGGTAGCAGCACCACCGCGGCTCCGCATGGCCTCGCCGCGCGCCACGCCCGTCAAGCACTGCGTGGTGAGCGATGAAAGCCGCGGCGAACGACCGGCCGGCGGGGCGCGCTCACATCCAACCGAGAGTGACCGAGACGAGGAGAACGGCACCGCGACGACCGCGTACCTGGCATTCCCCGAGCGGTCACCGATACTGCGCCTATAACTGCTGGCTCTGCGGCTACGCGAGGTGGCCACAGAGGCCGTCGAGAGGGACGCGCAGAAGCGTTCGTGCCGCTCGCTCCCACTGTTGTCGATGTCACCATCGAAAGTAGCGCCGTCTTCGTCCTGGTCACTGACGCCGGCGCTCCTGTTGTTGTCCGCACCACGACGCTCGCGGTGGCTGCTGTGGTGGTGATGCCAGTCTGCAGCCTCAGCGGCGCCACCGCTGCCTGCCCCCGACTCTAGCTGCCGCACTCTCCGCTGCAGCCGTGACACCATGGACGACATGGCCAGGACTCGTCGAAACAGTTCCTTGACGGCTGACCCTACGCGTCGCTGAAAGCGATGCCGCTTCTCCTGCTCCTCATGCACACTGTGCACGAGGGTCGTGAAGTTATCCTTTATACTCGTCACATCCATCGTGTTCAGCACCGTCTGGGCGAACAACTCATTGATGGCGGTGGTATTGTCCGTACCGGGAGGGAACGGCACCTTACGAGGCGCCGTCACGGTCGCTCGGCTGCCAGTGGCGGCTGCTGAGCCTGAGGAGGTGAAGAAAGGTGTGCCAGGGCGGGAGGTGCTCAGCGCCTGGTAGAATGCGTCCAGCTCAGCTCCGGTGTATGCGGCGGAGCTGGCCGTGGTACTGCCGGAACCGCGTGTAGCCGTGGGGGAAACCCTCAAAGAAGCGGACTCGCGGGCCTCGCACTCCTCACTGTTTCGATGGAGTGTCTGTGGATGGAGCTGCGCTTGCTGCTGCTGGGGGTGATCGATGAGGGGTGGCACCTGCGTGAGCGGCGAGCGTAGGTTCTGTCGGCTGCCACGCTGCTGCTCCTGATGCGCTGAAGAAGTAACGTCTGGCCTATCATATGCGGCCTCGACAGCGCGCTCTGCTAGGGGCCCGCTGAGACACGATGGCCTCTCCTCCTCCGCCGATGGCTGCGTGGGGGAGTGTTGCTGCTGCTGAGATGGCGGACGAATCGACATCTGGAATTCCACCGGTGTGGAGCAGCACGAGTTCTCTGATGAAGAGAGCAGTACCATTGGTACTGCCCATGCTAAGCCGCTCATTGGCGTGGCGCTTGCAGGGGTGCTGCTGACACCAGCAGAGATCAACGTTGACGCTGCGGTGGCATTACCAGAGGAGACCTGCACGGGTGTGGACACCGTGTCGGCGGCGGCAGCGATGGCGTGTGCCTCCGCTTGCGACGTGTGCGTTGGACGGAGAACAGTGACGAGGGAGCTCTGCCGCAGGCGACAGACGCCGAGAGAGGCGCCCAAGTGCGACACCATCGGCGGCTCGTTGGTGCTGTCACTCGCTACCACCACCGATGCTGTGAGTGTATTGCAGTGGCTGCTGGAGGAAGTCGTGGAGAGGATAGCACGCGCACATCCGCCTCCGATACCTGCATCGGCACCACTGCTCACCTCCTTCCACTTGGTGTTAGCAAAGCTAGCAGGGGACAGCGAAGGAACAGCGCCAAGGCTCTCGTGGTGGTGATGTTGGCTTCCAGCGCCGTTCTTTGTGAGGGCGTCATCCTCTTCTCTTCCCTTCGCGGATGTGCTTGCAGTAGGTGCAGCTGCGTCTGCCGGCGTCGGCGACCCCAAAGAAGAGGCCGGCTCGTCTGCGCCGTGCTGGCGGCGGCGCTGCTGCGAGTGCGACTTCAATGCCGCTGTTGATGTCGCTGCCGCTGTTGCTCGATCACAATTGTTGTGGCTGTTGTTGGTGGTCTGGCGGCTGCGATGATACGGCTCGTTACACTCACCATCGTATGCTTCGCTGCTGTTCGCATCTCCTGCACCGTGAGCGCGGTGCTCTTCTACAGCTGCTGGGCCAGATGACTGCTGCTGCTGCTGCTGCTCTCTGTGTGCTTGTGTAAGCAGCGCGTGTAGGGAAGTATCGAGCCTGTTCTGCAGCGCCTCTCCGCGCGCCTGACGCTCTTCAAGGCGGTGAATGCGGTCGAGGCACAGAGCGAGGAGGTTTGCTAGCGCCGTTTCAGACTTTACTGTGCCAGTGACCCGAGGCGGTGCGCGTTCATCCCTGGTGTCTCGCACAGCCGTCCATCTACCCCCCAGCTCGATGGGCTTATCGGTGCCATTGACCTCGGCTATGGCGAGGGCAGCACTGGGTGGGGTAGAGGCGTCATTGTCGCTGCCGCCGTCAGTCGTGATGGCAGCGGCATCAGCGGCGTTTAGCGGGTACGTCAGACAGCTGCTGGCTGTTGAGGCAGGCATCGACTGTCTCTCCTTGGCGCTCTATTTTCCCCTGCCTTAGCCTTTGTTCGCAGGGCACACAAGGGGCGAAGACGAGCCCAAGAGAGAGAGGAAGAAGCCGCGTCGGTGGGCGCGTGTGGGCTCGTGCGTGTGAAGGGAGGGAGGGGGAGGGGGAGGGGAAGAGGAGGAGGGGGAGAGTGGGGGACGGTGGATGGAGAAGTACGCTGTAGCTGAGTAACGAGCCTGACACCACACACACACACACACAGAGACGCGCAGGGCGAGGGACGGAGGGTGAGGGTGAGGCGAAGTGCAAAGTAGCGATCGAATGAGAGAGACAATCCCGAGAGAGAAAAGCGAATGAGAGAACGGCGCGTCACGCACGCACGCGCGCGCCAACCCGTGTGCGGTGTGAAAAACTAAAACAGGCGACGGCGACTACGGCACCGCACAGGTGCGATGAGGGAGGGGAGACGAGGGATAATGGGTGAGAGGGTGACGTAGGAGGACAAGGATAAGGGGATAAGATGCAGATATACACACAATGCACAGAGAGGGGTGAAGAGAGACGTTGGCACCAGTGAAGGCAGGGGAGGAAGGGGGGGGGTGGAGCTCTCGTTTTCTCTGAGCGCCTCGCTGATGAGGAAAATTTTCCAAAGACACAGGAGGAAAAGGGATGGGCAGAGAGAAGCGAGCGGCTGAGGAGGAGGAGGGGACAGAGTGTCGCACACACACGCGCACGCACTCCAAAGACAAAGCTGCGGAAAGAGAGGCCGATGAGAGGGAAGAGGCGGGAAGAAGAGGAGGAGAATGGAAACCGTAGAGGACCACACCGAGGGTGAAGAGGGGGGGGGGGCGCAGGTCCCCCCGCCTGGAGCTTGCGAAGACGGGAAGAGAGTAGGACGAATAGCAAAGCCAAGAAGGAGCAGAGCGCGGCGAAAGAGAGAGAGACGGCGGTGTGCGCTAGCGGCAGAAGAGAACAGAGAAGGTAAGGACGAACGACACAAGGAGGGGCTGAAGTACACCCGCGCCCACACACGCAGAGGTTAAGAGGGGAGAGAGGGAGGGGGAGATGACGATGCTATGGGGGGCAACTGAAAGAGACGGTGGCGGCCGTGAATGGAAAGCAAAAAAAAAGCGCGCGCACACACACCGACACACGAGCAGCGTGAGGATGAAAAGCGAAGACTGCGACGTGAAGACACGCAAGTCGGCGAAGAGGGAAGACCCTCCCCCTTCCCCCAAAGAGCAGGCGAGCCAAGGAGGGAAAAGGGGAGAGATGGGGGAAAGGGGAGGCGGGCAGGCAGACGACTGAGCAGAAGAGGGGCGAAAGAGAACGAAGGTTAAAGCGAGATCGGCATGTGCGGGACGTGTGCGCCGAGGGAAGGAGGACACCCCAACAAACAGTAAAAGGGGTGCGGTGTGGGGCGTGCGCCTTTGTGTGTGTGTGTGTGTGTGCTCGGCTTTATCGATAGCGCCAAGTCGACAAGAACCACCGCCACACGGCAGGCTGATGGAGAGAGAGGGGGGAGGGGTGGGGTGCAGGGCTGATCTGCGTGCACCGGGACGGCTAGTGTGTGCGTGCGTGCGTGTGTCACGAGCGGCGCGGGCAATGGAGGAGGAGGAGGGTGGGGGGGAAGAGAAAGAAGCCAACTGACCCAAGCGAGGAAGAGGTGAAGAGGAGGGTTGATCTGAGAGGAGAGCAAAACTCCCGCACCGCGTAAACAAGAGAGAAGAGAGAAAGTATGGAGGGCTACTGGAGGAAGGAAGAGAGAGAAATGGTGCTCAGACAAGCACAAATGCCAACCACATCACACTCAAAGAGAAAGAGAGAGAGAGATCTCGACCACCAGAGCAGGGCTGTCGACGACAAAACGGTAACGACCCCCCCTCCCCTCAGAGACACTATACTGCGGCGATGCTTTGAGGTGGACACAGATATACGTGTGTGTATGTATTCTTGTCCTTCCAACGTCATCCACCTCTGCCGCCCTTTTTCTGTCGTTGTTGCTCGTCCTTGGGCGACAACTCTACTGCCCTGGCGGAGCTCACCCACTGTGCACTCTCTTCTACAACGTGCGTGCCTTACCTCCTTCTCTGGCTGGCTTGTCAGTGAGTAGCGATCTGTGCGTTCGTCGATCAAGGCCGATGACTCACCTTCTCGCTATGTTCGAGCGAGCAGTGCTGCTGAGGAGGAGGAGGCCAGTTGAATGAGAGAGGTGGACTACTCAAGTGTTAAGGCGGACAGAAAGAAAAAAAAATACGGTAGGGAGTTGCCCGGGGGTCCGCACGGATGGTAGTGGTGGCGATGGGGAGTCTGCGTATGGCGCGCAGACACCAGCACAGCCTCAGAGATGTCAGAGGAGGGGCAGGGACTCTGTGTGTTAGGTGAGGGAGTGGAGCACGGGCCGGTGGAGAGAGGCGATGAGGTGGTGGTGGTGGGGGGGGTGAACGCGTGAGCAATCACCTTCAGCTAACCACGAAGGGAGGAGCAGAGAATGTCCGCCGCCAGCAGCAGCCTGAACGCGCCTGCAGAGAACGCCGAGATGATTCCAGGCAGGGAGGGGGGAAGAGGATTGGGGTAAGGGGGCGGAGAGGGAGGACGTCAGACTGGAGTCCGATGAATCGGGAGGGCGAGAAACGTGTTTTACTTCGCAGCAGCTCGCTGTTCTTTCCTGTCCCAGTTCGCCTTAGTTGCTCCGGTGTGTGTGTGTGTGTGCGAGTAAGAGAGCACCGACACATCAAGCCTGACGATGGACCCAAAGAGGAGAGGAGTGTGGGTGCGTCGCTCTCGCTCTCTCTCTCCAGGTCAACATGACGAACATACAGCAAAAGAGAGAGAGAGAGGAGGAGGAGGAGGAGGAAGACAGATTACGAACAATACGCCGCGTAAAGCAGCCAAGGAGGTGAGGGCAGAAGTGCCACGAGCGAGGAGAGTCCCCTTCCTCCCTTCAAAGCGACCATTTATCGGCCGCACAACACACGAGCTCAGAGCTCCCCACGCGCCCCTCGGCCTGCCCCAGCTCCCCCACCCAGTGACGTGAAGCAGCGATGCACCCGCGCCTTACAGCAGTGCTCTGACTCTCAGCCATCGGTGCACCGCCCCTCCCCACGCGTTCCTCACACTCTTCCCGCCGCCCGCCCCACGTCGGCGGGCAGCGCGGGCCGGATGGGATGCGCTCCAGCCACGCGGACACGTCGCCCATCACACGGGTGGCGCAAGCATGTCTGCAGCTGCAGGCCGCTCCGCTGCAGCGCCACCCAGAGCCGGGTCGCCGACATCAGCAGCGATACAGCGCTTTGGCCTCGCGGCGTCGTCGGCACTGGCAGGGAGAGAGGGCAGGGGGAGGGAGGAGGGGTTGCCTGGCCTCCCCAGACAGAGAGTGGGGTGCGGTGCTGGACCTCCTGGGATGCCACGCACTGAGGCGTCCTCCAGTCATCAGAGAGAAGGAAGGGATAAAGAAACGAAAACAAAGTGAAATGGCATGCCGAGGATGCTAAGCGACTCTTGATGCTGCTGGCACTTGGCGTTGGGCGGTAGGCGGCATTGGTGATACGAGCAGGCTCGAGCGCAGAGAGAGAGAGAGAGCGAGCGAGCGCTACGGCGTTGTGGATCGCTTTCGTTTTCATGTTTTTCCCACACTTCTCTGCTCGTGATGCGCTCTAGCCACGGTGATGAGTGCAGCAGATGAGCTTAAGCAGATTTACTGAACAGAAATGTACAGGACTAAGTGATGTCGCGCACGACTGGCACGACGTACATACACACATCCCTACGCAAGCACCCAAGCACACGGAGAGGAGGGATAAGCAACCCAGAGGATGCGGAAGCAGCATGGGGTGGGGGCCGGCGACAAGTATTGTACGGGGCCGTGAGAAGACACACGTGGGTGCGCGTCTCTCCGAGTGTGCTTGTCTCTGCGTGTGTCTCTTCATTTTCTCTCTGAGATCATGATGCGTGACAGCCACCCGCAGGTGATTTCTCCCGTTGCCAGAGCAGAGAGAGAGAGAGAGAGAGAGAGGGAGAGAGGGAGGGAGAGGTGGCCACAGAGACAGGCAAAGAGGAAACAGGCACCCTCCCCCTCCTCCCCCACAGAGGAGTTCATCAGCGCCAGCGTCAGCAAGCGTGAGGCGCACTAGAGGGGAGAGTCGATGGCAGGGAGGCTCACAGAAAGGAAGGTGATCGGGGCTGCACGAACCGAGACATGTCCTACACACCCGATGCGCTTCCACCTGGCCACTTACCTCAATCACGGCACACCGTCGGCCCTGGAGGTGTTCTCACCACCAGCCCGCGGCACTGCGATGCACAGGCGCTGCATCCCCTGACGTGCGTTTGCATGATGGCAAACATGCTTTGCAGCTCCACAAGTAGTTGTGGCGGCGACGGGGTAGCGGTAGCACCAGTGGAGGGCGGCAATGACGATGTTGTTTTCAGCCGATGAAGGTCTTGGAGAGACCACCCCTCAGCCCGCTCCACGAGGTAGCGACGGCGCGCGTGGCAGCGCGCACGTGGCGGCAGCGACAGCGGCACTGCCGCGACGCCCGCTGCGGGCGGGTGTTGGTGAGGCGGGGGGATTCCAGTTGTTCTATCAGAGAGGCTGCTCAGGGCTTGGCTGTACGGAGCAGAGAGAGACGGTGCCTGCGGAGTTGCTACGCTGTGGGAGCGCGATGCCGCCGCCGCCGAGGCGAAGGGGGGAGGAGCTATATCTTGGGTAAGCAGATAGGCCTTAACGTTGTCCACCGCGCTCTCGACCACTTCTGCTGGGCGTGAAGAGCGACCCGCGACGTTTGCGACTGCGGGCGAAGGCTCCGATAATTGCCGTGACAGAGGAAATGGCGCCACCTCTTCCAGCGCCTGACCGGCCAGCTCGTCCCCACACCGCAGCCCCCAGACCTCATGCCTGTACCGCGGGCACCACCAAGCCTGTGCGTGCAGGAGACTCATTTGTTGCCGCAGCCGCGATGCCGCGGAGAGAGCCGGAACACGCACGTACAGGGAGGGGTTGATGGCGGACACGTCGTAGAGCTGAGGAAGCGGTGTCATTGGCGGAGTTGTCCCATCAGTATTCCTGTTGCGGCTAGGGATGCCCTCCAAGCCCCGCAGAGGAGGGATCCCTGGAGCGCTCTGATACCCCCGCGCTCCTTGTTCTTCTTGACTGAGCAAGATCGGCAAGCCCTCACTGTTCATTCTGCTAACATAGCCACTACCACCACCCGCGGTGGCGCGCTGCCCACCACGTTCTAGAGTGGGCACACTCGGGGCGAGGCAGTTCTCCTGGCCGTTGCCGTTGCCGAGGGAGAACCGCCTCTGCAGAACGGCGGCTGCCGCGGCCGATACCGGAAAGCGTGTGAAGTCCCATCGATGTAAGACGTGGGCCGGAAGGACACACAGCGGCAGTGGCGCCGCGATGCGCTGCTGGGGTGGGTCGGCTCGCCCACTGGCGACGGGCGTGGACTGGGCCACGTGGCGTGCCGCCCACCACTCACACAACTGGTCCGACGCCCTCCCAAGAGCCGTACGCACGGGCGACTCATCAGCGTCACGCGCCTGCCATTCCTCCGGTGTTACGTAGCGTGTTTGGTAGCCTTCTGAGACGAGTGTACCCCCCATGGCGCTTCCTGCCGCTGCCGACATCACTGCGCCGGGGTCAGCCCCAGTGAGCGGGCTGTGGAAGCAGCGCCAGCACAAGTAGTGGCCCTCATACGCGCAGAAGAGGAATGCCGCATCAGCAGAGCTGCCGCCGCCGCCATCGCCGGTCTCGTCTCTGCGGTGGTAGTCATAAGCGGCGAGCTCAGAGGCTGGCTGTCGTGTGGCCACTCGCCGAGCGGCCCGCGTGCGATTGTGCCTGCTAGACTGCGTACTGTCGCCTAGCAGGCTGTCCCGCTCGCTTGCACTGCTAATGCTCCCGTTGTTGTTGTTGTCGTCGTCGCCAGCCACATCATCGTTGCTGCTAAGATCTTCATTCTCTGGTGCGTCCAACGGGGCCCTTGCGTTGTGCCGTACGCCACCACGGCCGCTACCAATGCTGCTGATGGCTTCTTGGGTCACGTGGGCTGCGGTGACTGCAGTCAATCTCTCATTCTCCTCCTCGTCAGAGGAGCGGCATCTTGCCATGCACAGGCACACATGCCACAGTCTGCGACAACACGGCAACGATGTGATCGCCTGACCACTTCCACAGCAGCAGCAGTGGAAGTGACAGCACGAGCAGGTCAGTTTTGCACACAGACTTCGAGTGAGTGCAGAGCACCACTCAGAGAAGTAGAACGGTGGCGGCGGTAAGGCGACGCCGCACCGAGCGCAGCAACTACCCTGCGCAGCGAGTACGGCGCACTGGGCTGCGCGTGTGGTGGGTACGTCGAAGGCCACACCCACCAGTCGGCACAGCGGTGCGCGATCACGCGGGATGATCGGCGGCGGGGGAGAGGACAAGGACAACGCTGTGGCAGCAGCTGCTGTGGTTGTGTGCGGGTGCAGTCGCCAACCGGTATGGGTAGTAGCCGCTAACCCTGGGGCAGTGAGCAGAGCTTGGGACGACTCCACTATAGCCGGGGAAGACGCTGTCATGACTGCATGCGCACTTCTGTGTCCATCCGAGTAGTTCAGTCGCCGTTCCACCGGAACGCTCGCCTCGCGCACCGGCGGCAGGTCAGCTTTGTTCCCTGAGATGGACGCGGCGGCTTCACCACTCGGTGCCGCGTTTGACACCGCAGCGGCCACGCTCGGTTCAGCCGGTCGCCGTTGTGCTTGTGTAGAGAGAGTTTTCGAGGGGCTGGCTGCGCTTTCGACTTCATCCCCAGCGAGCGCGCAGCGCGGAACGGGGCACGCCGTCAAATGTTCGGTTCCCGCTTGCGCCGCAGCTGGTGTGATCGGTGTGTACGCCTCTGCCACTCGGTGTGCCCACTCTGTGAGGAACAGAAGGCGGCACCTCTCGCGCTGCTGCTTCGCCGCGTCCTGCGGGGTCGAGCATTCCGCATCGGTGTACGAGTTCGATGCGTGCGGCATTGGTGTTGCAAGGTGTGCCGAGGTGCCGTCATCGGCAGCGGCTCTGCCAGCCTCCCCCACAGTGGTAGAGGACACCCATTGCTGGTGCTGCTGCAGCACCGCCCGAATGTGCTCCAACGTGCGGCAGACGTTCGTTATAGGTGGCGGGTGCGAGGAGGCGGCATCCACAACATCGGCGGCTTGGCCATCATGGCCTCGGTAGCCTTTACCGCCATTCTGTCCACCGGCAGCTTGGTGCATGAAAGAAATGCCGCGGTGCCTTCACCCCCATACCCCCACGTTCCCCGTTGGTGACACGCAGTGCTCAGCTCCCCCCGGGCGCGGTGGTCGTGGGTGTAAAGAATGGGCAAGAGGGGAGGCGTGGAGGGAGAGGTCAGACGACCTCTGCTCAGCTGTGCTGCGGAGGCGTTTACTCACGCGCGTTCAGTGGAGTGCTGTGGTGTATATAAAGAGGGGGGAAGAGGGTAGGCGGAGCGAAGGGAAGGAGGAGGGATGCCGAGCAAGAAGGAGAGGTGGAAGGTGTCTGCGTGTGATAGGAGGCACGGCACAGGCGGCGGAGATAAGTGCACCGACGCACACCGAAAAGCAGCACGCGCTCCCTATCCGCAGAGACCACATGTGCGACTCACCCTGCAACCCGCAGACTCTCTGCCGGCACGCATTCGCTGTTGTTTAGTTTCCCGCTAGCATTCCACCTCGCATCTACGCTGATGTGCGTCTGATTTATTCTTCCCAAGCTGCGCTGTGGCTGGAAGGGGAGGGGGAGTGCGCGCGCGTGGCTGGGCCAGCAGCTGCTGCACCTTGGCGGAGGATGCACTCCCCGACTGAGGAGTGGCAGAAGGAGGTGCTGGGCAGGGGAATGGGGTGAGGGTGAGGCCGCGCTGTTAGGGTGTGTCGTAGTGCGTAGCAGCAGAACACAAACAACGCCATAGCGTAGGGTGCCGTTCATGGCCATAAGACTCCTGAGAGGTGGAGGAGAGGCGAGTGTCAAGGCCTGCGGTAGTGAAGTGCATCACTGACCCCCCCTGTCTCCACAGAGAGCACACATTGCTGCTTCAAGTCGCCGAAATGCTTCCAGGCTTCGCTGCTGCACGGCCGGGTCGACCCCGCGAGGGACGGCACGGGAGTTGCCCAGGCGGTCCTCCAGTTCTCGGAGCATCGCCCGCGTTTTCGCAGCCATGTCGCTAGAAGGCACTCGAGGCGTCCTCAGTCCACTGCCAGGGGCGCGGCGGGGTAGGTACCGGGTCAAGGCGTCCATCCCTTGAAGTCCATTCGACTCAAGAATGTGCTCGTACAGAACGTCGCGGTACGCCTCTGTTGCCGCCGTCAGGCGCTCTGGCGTCTCCTCCACTATGTCTGTCACGGCGACTTCCTCGTCACTGCGATCCAGCACCTCCGCGCCACGGCGCACCGCCTGCATCAGCGGCTGTGGCGGCACTCTCGGCAGGGGTGAGACTGGATCGCTGTACATTGCGGTCTCCGCAGTGCCGTCGTCGGGCGGCACCCCGCCATCCAGTTGGCGCACCGCCTCCCTGAATGTCGTGCCGGTGCCATGTCGCTGCGATGTGGTGTGGAAGGCATCGCCCCCGTCGGCCGTCAGCAGCAGCCGCGACGCTGACGGTGGCTTCTCCGCGACACGCATGTATAGTGCTTGGAGGGCGCGCGACTTAGCCTGCAGCTCATGAGCAACGCACAATAACTGCCGCTCCTTCTCCTTAAGCTGTGTCGCACGCTTGTTCAGCTGCGCTTCACGTGTGTCTAGGCGATGCGAGTGCGCAGCGTTCCGCGAAAGTCGCGTGTACCCTGTGGCGACCGCATCCGCGTCCCTCGTGTGATGATCCTCGATGAGACTCTCGGTGAGAACCTCTTCCAGCGGCCGTGCACACTCACGCAGCTCGACGCCTTCGGCCAACAGCCGCATCATTTCTCCCCTTTCGTGAAGGCGCCTGCCCACCTCAGCGATGAGCGCCGCATCCCGGTAGGGCGCCGCTTGTGGCACGAGGGAGTTGCCTACCACGCCGAGAACGGTAGAAGCATCACTAGCCCCCGAGGACGATGGTGACGAAGAACCCGGCCTCACTGGCGCACCACCGTACGATGCGGACAGCCGTGTCCACAACGAGGACGCCTTCTCCGAGACCTCTAGAAGTTCGGCTTTGGCCGCTTTCAACTTCGACTCCATGATGGCCATCTTGGCCTCCAGTCCGGCGCATCGATGGCGTGCACTGTCGCGTTCCTGAATGGCGTCGTCAAGTTGACGCTGCACCTCGCTGAGATCACGGAATCCTTGCTGATGCGCGATGTCACGTTCGCTCATGAGATGCGCCACCTCCGCCTCAAGCTTTGTAATTTGGTTCCGCGCAGCTTCGCGCTCCTGCAGAGCGCGACTGCGATACAGGTTCACTTCCTCTGTGCTCCCAGCAAGACGCGAGCGAAGATCATCGGCTTCGTCGAGAATGCGCTCGACGAGTGATGCAACGCCCACAGGCTGCACCTCCCCTGCGTCGACGAGTAGTTGCCCGCCTCTCACACATGACAACACCTCCCTCAGCCTCCTCTCCTCCTCAACCAACTGCCTTAGATGGGCCTTCAGATCCGCATTTTCGGCCTCCACAGCGGCCTGCCTCACCTTCAAGTGTTCGCACACTTCACACAATGTCTGCCGAGGGTCCTCCATCTCATCCGTCCGCTGCTCTGCCACCCACTCGAGGGAAATGCACCGACGTACCATTCCATGCAGGCGCTGCTGCAGCTCGTCGCGGTCCGCCGCCAGCCGTGCCACCTGCGCCTCCAGCTCGCTGCGCTGCCGCGTGGCGGCGTCCAGGCGCTGCTGCAGCTCGTCAGCGGTCGCGCCCAGCTGCTGGCGTGCCTCGTCGCGGTCCGCCGCTAGCCGTGCCACCTGCGCCTCCAGCTCGCTGCGCTGCCGCGTGGCGGCGTCCAGGCGCTGCTGCAGCTCGTCGGCGGTCGAGCCCAGCTGCTGGCGTGCCTCGTCGCGGTCCGCCGCCAGCCGTGCCACCTGCGCCTCCAGCTCGCTGCGCTGCCGCGTGGCGGCGTCCAGGCGCTGCTGCAGCTCGTCAGCGGTCGCGCCCAGCTGCTGGCGTGCCTCGTCGCGGTCCGCCGCTAGCCGTGCCACCTGCGCCTCCAGCTCGCTGCGCTGCCGCGTGGCGGCGTCCAGGCGCTGCTGCAGCTCGTCGGCGGTCGCGCCCAGCTGCTGGCGTGCCTCGTCGCGGTCCGCCGCCAGCCGTGCCACCTGCGCCTCCAGCTCGCTGCGCTGCCGCGTGGCGGCGTCCAGGCGCTGCTGCAGCTCGTCAGCGGTCGCGCCCAGCTGCTGGCGTGCCTCGTCGCGGTCCGCCGCCAGCCGTGCCACCTGCGCCTCCAGCTCGCTGCGCTGCCGCGTGGCGGAGTCCAGGCGCTGCTGCAGCTCGTCAGCGGTCGCGCCCAGCTGCTGGCGTGCCTCGTCGCGGTCCGCCGCCAGCCGTGCCACCTGCGCCTCCAGCTCGCTGCGCTGCCGCGTGGCGGAGTCCAGGCGCTGCTGCAGCTCGTCAGCGGTCGCGCCCAGCTGCTGGCGTGCCTCGTCGCGGTCCGCCGCCAGCCGTGCCACCTGCGCCTCCAGCTCGCTGCGCTGCCGCGTGGCGGCGTCCAGGCGCTGCTGCAGCTCGTCAGCGGTCGCGCCCAGCTGCTGGCGTGCCTCGTCGCGGTCCGCCGCCAGCCGTGCCACCTGCGCCTCCAGCTCGCTGCGCTGCCGCGTGGCGGCGTCCAGGCGCTGCTGCAGCTCGTCAGCGGTCGCGCCCAGCTGCTGGCGTGCCTCGTCGCGGTCCGCCGCCAGCCGTGCCACCTGCGCCTCCAGCTCGCTGCGCTGCCGCGTGGCGGAGTCCAGGCGCTGCTGCAGCTCGTCAGCGGTCGCGCCCAGCTGCTGGCGTGCCTCGTCGCGTCCGCCGCCAGCCGTGCCACCTGCGCCTCCAGCTCGCTGCGCTGCCGCGTGGCGGAGTCCAGGCGCTGCTGCAGCTCGTCAGCGGTCGCGCCCAGCTGCTGGCGTGCCTCGTCGCGGTCCGCCGCCAGCCGTGCCACCTGCGCCTCCAGCTCGCTGCGCTGCCGCGTGGCGGCGTCCAGGCGCTGCTGCAGCTCGTCGGCGGTCGCGCCCAGCTGCTGGCGTGCCTCGTCGCGGTCCGCCGCCAGCCGTGCCACCTGCGCCTCCAGCTCGCTGCGCTGCCGCGTGGCGGAGTCCAGGCGCTGCTGCAGCTCGTCAGCGGTCGCGCCCAGCTGCTGGCGTGCCTCGTCGCGGTCCGCCGCCAGCCGTGCCACCTGCGCCTCCAGCTCGCTGCGCTGCCGCGTGGCGGCGTCCAGGCGCTGCTGCAGCTCGTCGGCGGTCGCGCCCAGCTGCTGGCGTGCCTCGTCGCGGTCCGCCGCCAGCCGTGCCACCTGCGCCTCCAGCTCGCTGCGCTGCCGCGTGGCGGCGTCCAGGCGCTGCTGCAGCTCGTCGGCGGTCGCGCCCAGCTGCTGGCGTGCCTCGTCGCGGTCCGCCGCCAGCCGTGCCACCTGCGCCTCCAGCTCGCTGCGCTGCCGCGTGGCGGCGTCCAGGCGCTGCTGCAGCTCGTCGGCGGTCGCGCCCAGCTGCTGGCGTGCCTCGTCGCGGTCCGCCGCCAGCCGTGCCACCTGCGCCTCCAGCTCGCTGCGCTGTTGCAGTAGTTGTGATGAGTCGTGGTGCTGTGTATTGGCGTTTTCGTTGTGCTGCTGCTGTTGCTGGAGGAGGTTTAGTGTATTTTTTAGCGCTGTGTTCTCTTCTGTCAGATTGTGGAGATCCGTACGGTTGGCGGCGGCTAAAGCGGCTGATGTTTTCTGCTCCTCTGCGAGGGCGTTCTGGAGCGTTTGGATGATGTCTTGGAGCGCATGAAGGTCGCTGTCGGTGATGAGTGTCCTGGAGTGGTCAAGGACTGGCTTATTTTGAGGGATGGTTGGAGTAGAAGGTACTTCGGTAGCGTAGTGCTGCGTGGCTCCGGGTGAAACTGGTGCTGGGGTTGACTGAGTCGCTGGCACCGGCGAATTTCGCGCTGGTGTGCTGCTGACCGCGCCAGAGTGAATGAGGTAGCCTGCAGCGGATGGTCCGCGTTCCTTGTAGCGTTCGACCACTTGATAGCAGCGCTGGCAGACTATGACGGCTTGGTCATTGTAGTAGCGCGGAATCACAGTCTTTGTGGTGGCGCATGTACTGCACAGAACGATGCCACAGCGGTGGCAGTTGAACTTGCTGGAGAAGAAGCCGAAGGAGGCGCCACAGTCTTGGTACTGACACACCTTTACCCTGTTTTGTGGCTGCCAGCGGTCCTGCGGCACCATGCCTCCAATATGTGTGGACGTCCTCATCCCGAGCAACGTGGTGGGCCGAGTCAAGCGGAGCAGGGGAGAGAGCGGCCTGCGACTCTGGAGCCCAGGATGCTCAGCCGTCAGCCGCGCTGTATTAGGCAGCGGAAGCGCACAGCGGCGGTGCTACTCCGCCAGAGAGCGAGCGAGCGAAAGGGAGCGAAGGCGTGAGGGCCAACGCAGCACGGCAGCGTCGGGTGCGTCGACAGTCGAGCGTCTGCCACAAACTGCAGGTGCCGGTAATCGCAGGCTCTCTTGATAAGGAGTGATTGGGAGCCTTAGCAGTGGAAAGGCGGGAAAGGAAGATAAAGAGAGAAGAGGCTTAAAGGTGCAGCTGTCGAGCCTCAAGTGACGCAGAGGGCAGCACAGCCCCACGTGACTGTGACTAACACCTACCCACCAGTGCAAAACCCTGCGGGTGGTTCGAGTGATGGCTAAGCTGAATGAGAGAGCAGATGCTGGCGCTGCTGGCGGTCGTGGTCGCAGTGATTCATTGACGCTTACGTTCGTGACGATGCAGCCGCGACGGAGAGAGAGAGAGAGAGAGAGGAAATAAGGACGATGTGGTGCGCGTGAAGAAGAAGAGAAGGGGGGGGCAGTAGTTGCGTCAGGTATGGAGGAGCAGGCGCATACACGCACGAACACCCACACCCACACCCACACAGATGTGAAGAGAGCGAACAGAGAAGCGAGGGATGTAGAAAAAATAGGAGGAGAGGGAGAAGTGCCTGAGTTGGGGGGGGAGGGAGGGAGGGAGGAGGGGGTCGAGACAGAGGCCACGTCACTCCGCACGCTCCCCCGTTCCTGTATTGCGTCGCCTCCTTTCCCTTTTCGTTTCGCGTGAAGCGCTGCAACGCACAACGGCAGTACACAGAGGCAGCGACGGTGGCAGCGAAGATACAGACGCGCGCACGGGGGTGGTGGTGGTGGTGGTGGTGATGGTGGTGGTCTTCCAGACGTTTACGAGGGGAGGGGGGAAAGACCTGAGCGGCCCCGCACGCCAGCCCAGCTCAGTCGATGCGTATAGTTTTCTTCTTCCGAGTTGCGCCGTTGTGGCCCTTGCCGTGTCTGAGGTGGCGGTGGTGGCCCTCCGCCTCCGCGAAGTCCCGCAGGGCCTCGTCATACTTCACGAAGGGTAATAACTCCAGTTCCGCACCGTATGCAGCGGCATCGATGGCCAGCCACAGGAACAGGAGAGACAGCAGCGGACACACCACGAACAGAGTCCAGTACATGGTGCGGTACAGGTGCTGTCGCAGGGACTCCTGCTGCGCCACCTTGGCGATATGCGCTTGTGCACGCAGCTGCAGCACAGCCTGCTGATCCTGCTGGATGTGTGGGTGCAGGGTGGCCCACAGCCGGTAGCTGTGCCAGTAGCGCTGCACCTCGGGTGGCGGAGGCTGGTGCCCAGACGGTGAGGGCCCCAAGTCTGCGTTGGCGACTGGCGGGTGCTGCGGAAAGAAGCCGGCAGGCGGTGGCGCCGGTGCCGGCATAGCATTAATACCGCTCGCAGGATGCAGCACGTTATCCATGTTGCCACTGATCCTGACCGCAGGTAGGTGGCTGTAGGACGTGAGGCACCGCCAAAGACCCCCCCACGGCCGCGCCTGTGTCCTCGTTGCACCAGGTGGCGCAGTCGCTCTGGGCATCCTCTCCGCTGTGGCCTGTGATGCCATGGCGGGAAACCGCGCCGTAAAGAGCGCATTCACACCTTCGTTTGGCGAGGCAAGCGGTGGTGCCGCGTCGGCGGCGGTGCCTCGGCGATGACCGGCGGTATTCGTGCCGAAGCGGCTCGTAAAGAGATCCTCCGCGGTAGACTGCTGCGGCGCTGTAAAGGACCCCAACGGAGGTATCGCACCGCTTATCGAAACGGCGGTGCGGTGACCTACGGCATGACCGCACCGCTGGTTCAGCATTGCTGAGACGCAAACGCTACCAGTCTGCGCAGCTATTGCGGTCCTAGCGCATGACAGCCCGCGGAGTACTACACTTGGACTGCGGCCTCGCCCATCAAGAAACACGCACGCCACAGATCTCGCATCGCCCTTGGGCAGGCGCGCGCACCTCGCCGCGAAGGCGACGGACATGGCAGAATGGGGTGAACGCGAGGCAGTGCGATGTGAAGGACACCGAGTTGAGGTGTTGTGCGCTCGGTGCAAGTGACGGAGCACAGCGACTGAAGTGTGCGGAGAAGGGAGGACAACAACGGGGAGGGGGGGGAGGAGCAAAGCGACACAACTTCGATAACTGTGCGGTAGCGACGCGCCATGGCGGCGGGAGAGAGATGGAGAGCGAGGGGAGAGGGGGAAATGAGAATGGAGAAAGTGTTGCTAAGATGCCACCTCAGCACCAGTGCACTGGCAGGCGTACGCATATCTGCTTGCAGTCCTCCTTTCCGTTGCGCCCCCCCCCCCCTCCCCCACTGTATAGCGCAGCGGAGAGGAGGACTGCAGGAGCGGCACACGCACCCACCCACCCACCCACCCACACACACAAGCATGCATGCATGCATGCACCAACCATAACAACCCAACGCCTGAATCCCCCCCATACATGAAAGAGAGGGACACCGCTGCTTTGGCTGATGTTGTTGCCCAGGCCCACTACCCACAACGATGACTAAGTTCACCAGAGCGAGGAGGGAGAGGGGGAGAGAGGTGGCGGCGTGAGGGAGGCACGAGGCACCACACGATCTGCTCGACGCCACCAGTTTGCAGTTCTCGTGGTGTTACTGCCGTTACAATATTTTCTTTGCGTAGAAGGGCCAGGATGCACGCTTGTGCTGACGCCTACGTGTGTGTGTGTGTGTGTGTGTGTGTGTGGAGAAGGTGGGGAAGGAATGTGTGCTGCTCTTCCTACGCGCGGGTGCCGGTCCAGCTGCCACTGCCCTCCTCGCTGCACCACACCCCACCCACGTCGGCGTACCCACACGGGCGTGCCTTCACGGCGCCAAGACGAAAACGAAAACGAAAAATGAGCCCCAAATGAACGAGAACGGGAGAACAGCGGAAAAAGGGGGGAGGGGGGCGCACGACGGCACCGGTGGCCTTCTCTGAGGGTGCACCACTGCGCGGCAACCCTGCGCAGAGGTTCTTTGGGGGGGGGAAGGAGGGTGAGAGGTCTCCTCCCCCCTCCCCCTCCCCTTCTTCCTCCCCTACACCTGGGCACCTACGTTCTTCCCCTACTAAAGCGCTGTTTCATGAGCCAGGAAAGCGGTCAGGCAGACCAGGCCTCTTTCCGCATCACGACCCCTTTTCGCTTCTCCGTAGCGGCCGCCATCCCCGCTCCTTGGCCCCGGCGCGAGCACAAAGACCGATGGAGAGGAGGGAGCCGCCCAGGGACTGCCGCGTGCGGTAAGTGCTGAAGCGCTCCACTGCCACTCTCCTTTTCCTCTCGCCATGCATGTGTGGCTCAACGACGACGGTACCACCTATGCCATCGCTGCTGCATCTTCTTACTGCTTGGTGCCGGCGTTCGTCTTGGCGTGCGAGCGGGCCGTCACGGCGATCTTCTTCACGGAGGGGTGGATGGAGCGCTCGATCTTGTCGGCCTTCTTCTTGTCGTTCACGACGAGTGTGTAGAGGTAGCGACTGCACCGGACCTTGAACTTGGTGGCGCTCGGGTTGCGCTTCACCTTCACGCACCGTGCATCCTTGCGAGAGCAGATGGCGAGGAATTCCTTCAGAGTCTTGATCTCCCGCGGCATGATGACGAGTGGGCAGAGTGAAACAGGAAGAGACCCGGGGGAGGGGGAAAGAGGGGGACGTCCTGCCAGCGTATGTATGGTGCATGGGGGAGGGTGGGAGAGGCAGGCATGTGCATGTGTGGGTGCGTGATACGTGTGAGGGAGTGGTTGAGGAACCCGCGGGCGGAGAGAGAGGAGGCGAGGATGGCAGAGAGTGAGCGAGCGCGTTGCTGCTTTACCGAGCGTGTGCTCCGCTACAGCTGCAACATCGATGGAAAGAGTGCGAGGGACGGGCACTGCAGCCTCCCCCCCTACTTTCGCTTCAGGGGCAAAGAAGCGGCGCCCCACCATTCTCGTGCTGTACTTACAGTGGCGGCTCGTCTGCCGGCCTTTCCTGGTGCTCTGGGCTGCAGAGCACCAGGAAAGGCACAGAGAGGGAATCCAGTTCAGCGGTGGACTGTGGTGCTCGTGGTAAAGACAATGAATGCAGTGCTCAAGAGGGTGGGGCGGCTGCACGACGGGAGGGCCCCTGAAACGTAGACGGCTACGACTGTTCCAGCTTTCCGCTTTGTTCTATGTCCGACGGCCTATGAGCTGCGGTTTCGTTCGCTATGCAGAGTCCCGCTGCTCACGCTGTCATCGCTCAAGAGTCGACTCGAGCTGACCCCTTTGCCGCCCAAGGCGGGGATGTTGAAAAAATCAGGGTCGTCGATCTGGCGGTTCGGCTTGACGAGATACCGATCCGCCTTCAGCTTGCCTGTCTGCCGGGCCACTGCTTCGCTCTGCACGTCTAGCCGCAGGCCCTCTGCCTCCTCCTCTCGCGACAGGTGCACAAGCAGTCGGTTATAGCCGTAGAGGAAAACAGCAATGGCAAGGCCGATGGCGGCGGGCTTCTTGAAGTCGTCGTACATCAGGAGTAGGAGGCCGCCGATCTGGAGGTTGCCTGCAGCGTCATAGAGCACGTGGCGGCGGCGCTCCTGCTCGATGCGGTCGCGCTCCTTGCTGCCGCTGAAGCGGCTGTTGCCCATCGCACATCGTGCAGTGCGGCGCAGCATGAACTCCGTGGTCTTCTCGCCAAGGACGCGCTGCCTCGCGCATGGTACTTCCCTTTCGCTCCCAGAATAACACCCTTGGGTGTAGATAAGCAACGGTGATGATCGGGTGATACGCTCCCCTCTTCCTTCCCAATAGGCGCAGAGAAGCACATGTGGGCAAAGCGAGAGAGAGAGAGAGAGCACGGCAGGCGCTCAAGGGCGGCGTGTTTAGAGAGAGAGAGAGAATGCCGAAGGAAGAGAGAGGAGAGGGTGGGTGGGTGGGGGGGGGGTGGGCTGTCTATACCGCTGGCCCGCTGTGCACGGCTGCCGAGACGGAAAGCGAGTAAAGGCGTGGGCCGAAGAAATGAAGAGCGAACGAGGCAAAAAAAAAAAAGGCCTCTACGTGAGACGACAGCGACGGGGTGGGAGGAGTTTTCAAGCCCGCCCGCGCTTGTACAGCTCCCCTCCCACCCCACGTCGTTCCATCAGCACTTGAACCATCTGTGCTCCACAGAGGCTTACTTGGAGCCTCGCCTACAAGCTGGCCTACTTGGTGTACGCATCTCGCTCTGCAATTCTGAGCTCATGCTACTGACCATGATAACCGTAGATGTGGACATAGAGTGAGTAGCCACACCAGAGTACTGGTGAGTGGCAGTGGGATCAACGCTTCATTACACAGAGGCAGATGTGCGGAGGCGGCGATCTGTCGAGCGCCGTCGTGTGCGCCTCAGCGTCGCTGATCGCCTATCGTCGTTTCTTTTCTTCAGTTTAGCAGTCCACAATTCTGCCGTCACAACTGAGCGGCGTTAATGCGCGCGTGTGCTCAAGAGGAGGGGGCAAGTAAGCAAGAGAGAACTGCAGGCGGCAAACGGCCATACAGAACCCCCCCTCCTCCTCACCCCCCCCCCCCCCCCACACCTACACATACACACACACGCACACAGGGGGAGGGGGGAGGATGGAGGCAGAAGAGGGGTAATGCGCGGCGATGCACACATGAGCATGACAGGCAAAGGGCGAAGAGGGGAGTAAAGAAGTCGTTACAAGCAAAAGTGAAGGAACATAATCGAGGCGAGAGAAGCAAATCACAGGGGAGATGAAGATATCGTTTTAGATTTCGTGCGTGCAACTACGCGCTCTACTTCTCCAGAGAGAGAGAGAGGAGGGGGGAGAGTGGAAGCCAGGAGGAGGGGAGGAGTGACAGGAGACGGCGAGGCTGTAGTACTGTAGTCAACATGAACTGCAGGGCCGCAGAACAGAACGAGAAAAAGAGTGGCTCACGCATGCTGAGATGCGCAGAAGACAACAAACAGCAACAACGAGCAGCAGTAGCACCGAGTCACACCGAGAGAGAGAGAGAGAGCGCGAGCGTGAGGGGCGAGGAAAGCTGGGAAGTCCGTGAGTCTGTGCACGTGAGGTCGACAGGGAAAGGGTGGGGGTTTTGGCGGGGACGATCGAGGTCCACTTCTAGAGCAATCCGCCCCCACCCCCCGCCCACTAATAAAGCAAAGACGTTGCGGCCTCTCTCTCTCCGCCTCCCCCTCTCTCTCCTTGAACCTCCGTCACGATGCGCGTGTGCATCTCTTCTGCTGTGGCCAGTGCGGATTTGAATGGAGGGCAGAGAAGGGGGTGGGGGAGGGTGGGCGGGTGCACGAAAAAGCGACAGCGAAGAAGAGATCAGAGACACGTTGCCGCCGACGCCTGCGCCTAAATGCAAAGCAACGCTGGGAAAGGAGTGGACACGCGACACATTCGCACATTTTATGCAACTTCAGCTTGGAGGGGGAGGAGGAGGGAGGAGAGAAAAGCAAAGAGAGAGAGAGAGGCTCCAGAGACAGACACGTGTGTATATATACCCTCCTTTCCCTCACACCACACACGGATGAGGTACACATGGTGCGGGAGTACAGCAAACGCAAAGCACACATTCAAATGATAAAGTCAAACTGGGCGATCAGCATCGAAGTTAGGTCTAGACGGAGAAAAGAGAGGCGACAGGCTGTACACATGGCACGTGCGGCGTACAGCGCTTCTGCCTCATCTTCCATGTCCACCTCCAACCCCAGGGGCCCACTGCTAGCGTGCAGTGGAAGGGGGGAGAGAGGGGGGGGGGGGGAGAAAGGTCAGCTGTTACAGTGTGCCGTCGCTGCAACACCGCAACAGTGGGGTGGAATACCCACGCACGCGCACGAACATACGCGGGTGCGTGTGTAGAAGGTGCGCGCGAGTGGCACTGTGCGTGACGCCGCAATGCCTTCGCGTAATTTGGTCAACTTTAAAGAGGGAAGACAGAGCAAAGAAACAGACGAAAGGGGCGGGTCGGGTCGGCGGAAGAGACACATCGGCTCCAGAGACAGTGGCGCACTTGCACACGCGGCAGCCTTTCTCTCTCTCTCTCTCTCGCTTTCCCTTTCTCGCAGGGTCATGTCGACCAGTGACCTGCGTGTCTAAGCAGCCCCGCAAGTGCATGTGTGCAGCCATCAGCACAGGCATCCCTTACGGCAACAAGCACATAATCAAACAAGAGACTCTCCGGACACAA
>NC_009296.2:33651-65471 GCF_000002845.2 Leishmania braziliensis MHOM/BR/75/M2904 | reverse complement strand
TGCGCTACCGGTGGTGATCCCAGGGGCGGCGGGGTCTCCGAGATCGCGTGCAACGCGTCTTGTGGATGAGGCGAAGGCCGATGGGCTTGGCACCCACTGACGCTCATCGTCCTGATGCTTGCGCCGCTGTGTGGTGGTGGCGCTCACGGTCTCCTCTGTGCCTTGGGCATTGAGCCAGGCTTTAAATTCCTGCAGGAGGGGGTCGTTGTGCAGGTTATAGCCGGCGCTATTCGACCAGTGCTGTTGCTGCGCTCTTGCCTGGGGTTCCTTCTCATCTTCTGCCGCAAAGGCGTCGCGGTATGCCACGTGTAGGGAGTCCTCTTCACTTGGAGATTGCGGTTCGGGGGGACAGCGGAGTGGACTGCTGCGGTGTACTGCAACTGTGGTGCTCTCCACCGTGCTCCAGAGAAAACCGGTGTGTGGATGAAGTGGGCAGCAGCTCCCCGGCCTGAGGAGCCGCCGCGGCAGTGCCACTAGCCGCCGACTGCTCTGTCGGGAGCACATTGATCAAACATCCTCGCCCATCACTACCGCCGACTGGTAACGGCCATGCCTCCTTGTGCATGTGGGCCCCCACACACGCACGCACAGACGAAGGGAGGGGAGGGGAGGGGGGGGAAGAGAGGAGAACGAAGAGAAAAAAAAAACGCCAGGAAATGTGAGAACATCATCCTCTGAATGCCCCTCCACACACACCCCGCCTCGCCTTCTCCAGCGGCCCCTCTCGCGGAACGGAAGAGGACGACCACATGCGAGCGGCAGACAGCAACTGAAGAGGTGAGTAAAGCCCAACAAGCGGGTGCACATCCATAGACACACACGGTTCACACCAGAGAAAAGGCGGAAGCATGGAGGGGGAGGGGGGCGAATCAGGGTTCATGCGTCAGTGTGGAGGAATGGGGTGGTCGTGCTTGTACGTGAGGATAGGAAGAAGCACAGACGCACCCGTACATTCACCAATACACAGGCGCAGAGAGGAGAGTCCCCTTCCTCCCTTCAAAGCGACCATTTATCGGCCGCACAACACACGAGCTCAGAGCTCCCCACGCGCCCCTCGGCCTGCCCCAGCTCCCCCACCCAGTGGCGTGAAGCAGCGATGCACCCGCGCCTTACAGCAGTGCTCTGACTCTCAGCCATCGGTGCACCGCCCCTCCCCACGCCTTCCTCACACTCTCCCCGCCGCCCGCCCCACGTCAGCGGGCAGCGCGGGCCGGATGGGATGCGCTCCAGCCACGCGGACACGTCGCCCATCACACGGGTGGCGCAAGCATGTCTGCAGCCGCAGGCCGCTCCGCTGCAGCGCCACCCAGAGCCGGGTCGCCGACATCAGCAGCGATACAGCGCTTTGGCCTCGCGGCGTCGTCGGCACTGGCAGGGAGAGAGGGCAGGGGGAGGGAGGAGGGGCTGCTTGGCCTCCCCAGAGAGAGAGTGGGGTGCGGTGCTGGACCGCCCTGCGATGCTACGCACTGCGGTGTGTCCCCCTCTCAGCCATTGGAGGGGAGGAGCGGGAAAACAATAAGGCGAGCATTCGATTCAACTGTGCCGTGCGTGTACGGCCGAGTGAAATGACTGCTGTGCGCCCCAACTCTTCTTTCCTCCGTGTCTTCCCGCTCAACTGCTCAGCTCCACCGGTGATCCTTCACACGTGCCACAGTAAGAGCTTCCCATCCCCCCCGGTAGCGCAACACAAGGGTCTGTATCCCAGCCGCCGCCATTATTAGCACACCCTCTCCCTCCTTAGCCACACCACGACCGTGAACGGTGCTCGAGAGGAGTGAAATGGCCAACGAAGATGGAGGAAAGAGGGAGAACAAGAGGATCTGCGCACGAGGGGGTGGGGGGGGGAGGTAAAACCAAGTCAGTGGAGTCACAGTCGCGACTGGGAGAGGGGCGCACTTACGTATTGACGTCGCACTCAGTTGCTTGCAATGCTGGGGTCTGTGCGCGCTAATGAGAGAGAAAAGGTCGGGTCTTAGAGGGAAGCGAAGGATGCTATGCCAGACAACGTGTGTCTGACAGAGCACATACAGAGACGAATGACAGAGAGGAAAGAGGGTCTAGGAGGTCGGCGCGTGCGCAGACGTGTCTGTGATGACGCCCTTGTGAGGGTCAGGGCAGCAGCAGACAGGGAGACAAAGTGACGCATCGGTGCTTCAGCAGGGCAAGTCGGGGGTGGGGGCAACGAGTGAGAGAGGAAGAGGAGGGAGGGCGGCGACAACGAATACGCCCGCCACGTACACGTGTACACTGAAGAGGAGGCAGTGCAACCGAGAGAAAGTGAGGGTCGAGCTCTGTGCAGGACGTTTACCCCCGCGGCTTTCTCCGCGTTCACCTTCCTCCACCTTCGTGCCACGTAGCAGCTTGCGCAAGAGAGGGTGAGGGGAGAATCTCTCTCTCTCTGACCACCACCTCTGCCGACTAGCCCCGCTCCCACCGTTGCTACTCCTTCTCGAAGAGCCCTTTGATGGCGTCCGCGTACCTTTCCTCAATGACGCGGCGCTTGAGCTTCATGGCGGCTGTCAGCACGCCGTTCTCCGGCGTCCACTCATCGTCCAACAACACCACGCCCTGCACTATCTCGAATGAGGAGCGATGCGCGTCGCGGCCCGTCTTCTGGAGGCTGAAGAGCACCTTATTCAGAAACTCCTTGTCCTTCAGGATGGAAGGAAACGTGCCGGTTGTGATCTTGTGCTTCTTCATGAACGCATTCACCAGTGCCTCGTTTGTCAAGGCAATGATGGTGATGTAGCTGCGGTGCGAGTTGACAAGCACGCAGACGCCGTTCGGAAGGGTGACCTCGTTCGTGCCGTAGATGCTCTCCAGCGCCTCTAGCGCCAGATACTCGCCGTTGGCATTCTTGACGAGCGCCTTGACGCGGCCAACGATGCGCACGGTGCCGTTCGGGGCCATGGCAGCCACGTCGCCAGTGTGGTACCATCCCTCCTCGTCCAGCGCCTCCTTCGTCAGCTCTGGCTGCTTGTAGTAGCCCTTGAAGAGGAAGGGGCCGCGCAGCAGCACCTCACCGCGCGGCTCTGGCTGATCTGTGTGCTTGAACTCCTCCGTGTCTAGCAGCTGCAGCTCCTCTGTATTGAGTACCTGACCAACCGAGTTGTACTCAAGGTTGCCCGTGCGTTGGATGCCGCCGCAGCAAACCGTCTCCGTCATACCCCAGCCCTGAATAACCATGCCAAAGACAACGTTGACAAACTCCTGAGTGGACGCCGAGAGTGGGCCTCCACCGCTAAGCATCGCGTGCACGCGGCCGCCCATCACCTGACGGGCAGCGAAGAAGACCTTCTTGTTATAGAATGGCGTGTCGCGGCCTGACTTGAGCGCCTTGAGGCGATCCTTGTAGGCCTTATCAAATACCTTGCGCTTGATCGACCCCGGAGGCGGCAGCTTCGCCTCTACGGCCTTCTTCATCATATCAAAGACCCGCGGGACAGCGACAAATAAGTACGGCCGGTACGCAGTCATATCGCCGTACGGCTTGGCGAAGGTGTCTGTCAGTGTGCGTGGGCTGCCATAGCCGATGATGACGCCGCGCATCATGAGCACCGAGGTGACGGCAAACTCCATGATGTGGGCGAGAGGTAGGTAGGAGCAGTACCACTCCTGTACCGTCATCTCCCCTAGCAAGTCGGTGATTCGATGATTGATCGTCATGCAGCCGCTGTAAAGGCTACCGTGTGTGTGCATGACGCCCTTCGGGTTGCCAGTGGTGCCGCTCGTATACATGATGAGCGCGAGGTCATCCTTGTTCTCGGCGCCATTAGGGATGTGGTGCCTGGCCTCGCTCTTCTCCCCGAGTAGCACCAGGTCGATCCATGCGTGCACGTCGTACTCCTCTGACGTCACCGGGGATGGCAACTCGTCGAGGTAGATGATTTTGGTGTGCTTGGGTGCCTCGATTAACTCGAACATCTGCAGCACGTCCTTCACCTTGGAGCCGTTGCACACGATTGCACGACACTGCGTCTCTGCCAAGGCGTACTGGAGCGCGTCCTCACCGAGATTGGCGTACACGGTGGACACGACGAGGTTTTGTGACCAGCAGCTGTACAGGGTGGCCAGCCACTGCCAACGAGTCTCCTCATAGATGGAGACGATGTCGCCCTTCTTGAGGCCGATCTCCTGAAGGCCGCGGCCGAAGTTGATCACGCACTTCCAGAGGCGCTCGTAGCTGATCGTCCGCAGCCCCGGCTCAAATACGTACGTCTCGAGCACTTTCGTGCGGCCATCAGCGGTGGTCGTCTCGCTCTTCTCGATCTCTCTCAGCTTCCGGTAAGCTAAGCACGTGGCCTGGCCGCGCATCTTGCAGATTGTCTCGACAACGGAGAGGCAGGTGCCACCCCTGTACCACTCGTCGCGCAGGCGTTCGAAGTCCGCGTTGCTCGTCTTCGCCATGCGGTAGATCATGGAGCGGTCACTGGCGCTGCTGCCTTCCACCGGAACGCTCTGCTGGCCATAGGCGTCGTACTCCCGGTAGCACGGGAAGTCCACCTCGCTCACCTTGTTGCGCTTCTTGAAGTAGTACGACAAAACGGCCCCCATTGCGTGTGTGTGTGCGCCAGTGGTGTCCAGTAGGGATGACGTGGGAGGAATGGGGAGTAGGAGGGGAGGGGAGGGGAAGGGGGGAGGGGGGCTGGCACGATTCTTCGCCTCAACGAGAGCACCAACAACAAAAATAAACCGAGGCGGAAAACGTCTCGCTACACCTACACCCAAGAGCAGCTTAGACTGCGGAGAGTGAGTGAGTGAGTGATGATGAGTGAGGGATGGTGAGTGAGTGAGGGATGGTGAGAGCAAGAACCATGTGCAGGGATGCGTGGCTGTGTGGGCGATGTCTGTACGTGTCGGCAAGAGAGAAAAAGAGGCCCGATTAGCGGATATGAGAGGAAGGAAGGGGGTGGGGGAAGAGGAGGATGAGCACAGTGAGGTTGAGTTGGGCCTGTGCATGCGTCGCTGTGTAGGAGGATAGGGAGGGCGAGAGGCGGGTAGTGCCATACCTGCTTGTTCTCCCTCCCTTCCCGAGTCACCCATGGTGGTCCCAGGTCCTTCACATGGGTGATCTTCTCACTACCTGCTTGCGTGCAGCAACTCAGCACAGCTACGCAGGCCAGAATTACCGGTTAGCGTAAGCAGGCGAGCGCGGGCACAAACACACATTTTAACCTGTGTCGTTTTCTTCCCTTCTCTGGCGCCGAGAGCGCCGTTACCCTCCCTACCTCTCCAATAGCTGCGCAAGCGGCGGGCGTACGCACGCACCCTACTTCACCCGTGTGTGGGAGCTCGACGAAAGGGGCACCGTGGGCGAAGACATGCCAAGACCTACGCACACGTGCAAAGGGTGCCACTGGCATGTGAAGAGAAGAACGCTGACGCTCCTCCGCACCACCACCACTGAGGCACATCCACTCGCCTCCTTTCTTCTTCCCCCCCCTCCGCCTTCGCGCGCCCACATGCCCGATTAAAAATCGCGGCAACGGAAAAGAGCACCGGTGCCGTGGGGCGCCAACACGAGTCCCTGCGCCCAGGGCAGGCTCGGGTCCCAGGTGAAAAGGCGCGACGAAGTGTGCGAGGTCTGCAGGGGGGAGGAGGAGGAGGGGGGGGGGCGGCGGACGTTCTCCACACACCGCACGTGCGCAGGGCATCGCTGTCGCTTGGCGTTCTTCGCTTAGTCAGGAGTAAGGCCCGGGTACAAGTTGATGTGAGGCCCAATGAAGCGACCAGCACGGTTCCACGTCGGCGGAATCCAGAAGATGCGCCGCCCTTGCAGGATGGTGTGCGGGGAGAAGATAGAGCCGCGGCGGCGTCGCTCTAACTGTTGCTGCCCCGCACGTGAGAAGAACTTCAGTCGCGGCTCCAGTGCCAGCCGCTCCTCAAACTGGAAGAGGGGCGGGAAGCCCCACGGCGTCATGGCCTCGCTGCGCTCCACGATGCGTTGATACAACTCAAAGTAGGAGGACATGGGGCGTCGAGTCAGCCCCATCTCGCGCATCACGTCCGCCGCCGCTGCCACGCCAGCTAGGCGAGTGGCCGCGCCACTCTCCAACTGGCGGGCTGCGATCTCACGATAGGCCGGACTGCGCACGGCGGACTCGAAGAAGCGAAACGCCGTTCGCTGCGTCATCTCGCCACTCGCCACTGCCTCGGCGAGAGCCTTGAGATGGTTGTAGATCAGCCGCGAGCGCATGTCACCGGGGTTCAGCACCGCCATGGCGGTGTGGCAAAGCCAGACAAACATATCGTCGTTCTCGGAGAGTTTCTCGTAGATCTTCCGGAAGCGCCGGCCGGAGATGAGCTGATCGTACGATGCGCCCTGAATGAACTCGATGAGGGCCGCAAAGTCCTCGTCACCACGCGAGGTGAGATCGGCACGAGACCGCTGACCCTCCAGCCGCTTCGGGATGTCCTGCACCTCGCGCATTGCGTCGCCGCCGGAGGAGAAGCGAGCCTTCTGCTTCTCCTTGAGCGGGTCCGTCGTGAAGGATGCCTTGATAAAGTGCGCCGGGTAGCCAGGCGTTGGCTGGATTGGTGTAATGACGCGCCGCTTCGCAGCGAACATGGACTTGTCCAGCAGAACGCCGCTGGCGCGCAGCATCGCTGAGGAGGACATCAGTCGCCGTGCACAAAACTAAACACGATGTAATGTGACTAGTCCAGGAGAGATGAGGACCGCCGATGTGTGTGTGTGTGGGGGGGGGGGGAGGGGGAGAAAACGAAGGCGCTGATACGGGTAATCCACCCCCGACAGACAGAAAGTCAGCCAGCACTGCCACTGATGGCGGAACGCTGGAGAAGCAAGAGGGAGGGAGAGAGAGAGAGCCGCGGGAGCAGGAAGAGCAGGCGGTGCTTGCGAGAGCCAACTGCTCTCCTCACTTCCTGTTCTACCACGAAGGCAATTATTTCGGCGCGACTGGGGGAGAGAGGGGGGGTAGGAAGAAGAGACGTGGAGAGGGAAGGGGGAGGAAGCGAATGAGGGGATTGAGTGGAGGCGGCGCAGAGAGACATACAGACCAGTCGTGAGAGGAAGTGCGGGGCTTTGAAAACACCAACAAAAGGAGGGGGATGTCGGGAAGGGGGAGGGGGAGCGCGTGCGGATTTGGGCACATCGATGCACGCGTTCATCAGTCCATAGTCGACAGAGATCTTGACACACACCCGCTCACAGAGGAGCGCTTGCGCAGAGGTGCGCACATGTGCCGCCTTCTCTGGACTTGACGGCGCATGGAAACTCGAGTTTTTACGGGAGGTTTCCACTCTTGGCTGAAAACGCACAAAGAGAAGGGTTGAGGCCACCACCACCACCACACACACACACACCAACTGGCACTGTCGCACGCCGCCCCACCCCTCCCCGCACCCTGCGCCAATACTCAAGTCATTACTATTCACCGCTTGCTTGAACGCTTCTTCTGCCTCTCCTTGAGACCCAAGATGTGAGCAGAAGCTGGAGGAGGGAGGGAGGTTCAAGTGATGCACCACAACGCGCAGGCGAGACGGCGAGCAGGCGGGTCGTCCATTCGCCCGATCAGAGCAAAAAGGCGACCGGCAGACGCCCAGCCAGCGAGGCGCACAGAGGGGGGAGGGAGGGAGAGAAGTGGGCACCGGTTGCCACAGGCTGCTTAAGCCAGCATCGGACACACCCGCTGTCGGCCCCTCTCCCCCCCCCCCACACACACTCTGGCACACGGAGAGGAGGGAGGGGGGTGCGTGTAGAGACCCAGCGAGACGGGCGCGGGCGCTTTTTCGCGTTCTGTGCGCGTGCGTGGTGTGTTGCCTTTTGGAGAGCGCGGAGTGGGGGGGGGGGGAATGGAGGGGGAAGGGAGCACAGGGAAAGACCAGATCGATGCCAGCGAAGAGAGCCCAGAGAACAACATTGCCACCACCGTTGTCATCACCACCATGGGCGTGATGGCAACACGACGGTAAAGAGTTAGGGTGTGGAGAGAAAACGATGTGGTGGAGAGGGAGGGAAGGCGCGGATGATGTACGCCGCCCACTTCTCGTCCCCCTTCTCTCTCTTGCTGGTCCTCTTGCTTGGCTTGACGCACTATCGTTTCCCCCATCCCCCGCCTCTTCCGCGGCTGCACAGGCCGGTGTGGTGGGCCGGCCATCATATCGCCGCCACATTCTCAGCCACGCCTCCGCACCTCCTCCCCTCCCCTCTCTCGCTCACTCTCGTTTCCTTCCTCTCGCATCGATGCTCTCCATCGTCTTGTCGGACTGGGGACCGCACCAACATCATCCTGGTGAGTATGTTTGCGTGCTGTGGGCTGGCCCGTCCCCCCTGTTCGGCGCACCGACCACACACAGCACGGGGTAAAGGAAGTTTTGCATGCCTACCTAAGCACTGTTCGCGGCAGCACTGTCGTCCTCCACGAGCAGATCCTCAGAGAAGACCGGCACCACCTCCTCGATGCGCTTGACTAGCTCTTCCAGGTTCATGTTCTGCGTCTGCGTGAACACCGGGATCTCCTCTACGTCCTGGTGCTGCACCACCTCATCAATGAAGGCGCGGCACGGATCAAACCACGGGTGTCGCAGGGCCTCATCAGCGCTCGGTCGCTTAGCTGGGTCGAAGCGCAGAAGTTGCTGAGCGAGCTGCACTGCCTGCGGTGGCACCGCTGCGATAGTCGAGTGGTGCAGTGCCGGCGCGGTGGACAAGAGATTCACCAGCGTAGACGGACACGGGCGGTGCTCGATGTAAGCCAGCGCGTAATTCTTGGCATTCTGGCTGGCGCGGCCGAAGGAGCGATCAGCGTCGAAGATATCCTTGGAGGGTGTGCCAACCAGGTGAAAGATGAGCTGCAGCTGGTTCGCGGAGTCATTCGTCTTTCCAGGGAACAGGTGGCGGCGCAGCAGCAGCTCACCGAGAATGACGCCAACGCTCCACACGTCGCTCGCGTAGCTGTAAGCCGCGTCGAGGATGATCTCCGGGGCGCGGTACCACTGCGTCACAACACCGAAGCTGAGCTGCTCATCCGGGTCCAAGAAGCGGCTGAGCCCGAAGTCGCACAGAAACACCTGCGAGTTGTAGTGGATCAGAATGTTGCGGGTGCTCACGTCGCGGTGCAGCACGTTGCAGCGGTGCAGTGCGCGCAGCGCCAGCAGGAGTTGGCACGTGATGTACCGCACGACGCTCTCGTCGAGTGTGATGGCGCCGTTCTTGATGACAGACGACAGGTCTGACGGAATGTAGTCCATCGCCACGTACACGTCTTTCTCCTCGCTCTTGGGTCGGAAGAAAAGGCGGCAGCCAACTACCTGCTCGCAGAACTGAAGGTTTTGCAGAATTTCAATCTCGCGCAGCACCCGGCGCGCCGCGTCTTCGGTGCGCGAGTAGTGCGGGATCTTCTTCACTGCGATCTGGTCATCGCAGAAGAGAGCCTTGCAGACCGCCCCGTACGCGCCTTGGCCGATGATGGACTCCACCTGGAACGCGTCTGGCACGTCAAATATGAGGGTGTTTGACTCCTGCATGACGTCCCTAAACGGCAGCCCATGAAGGGGACCCCGTCGCCGCCGGGGTCGAACCAAACAAAAAATTTTTTTTTATATTTTTGAGTGTGGCGCCTGTGCGTGTGTGCCAAAAAGACTCCGCCTCTATTCAAAGGCGTGTGGGCTCGCGAGAGAGAGGGGGGGGGAGGCGGGACTTGAGCACCAACCCAGAGAGGATAGAGAAGAGGCCACAGAGAGAGAGAGAGCGGCGCGCCGCAGGGATGGAGAAGAGTGGGGGAAGGTGTAGAGGTAGGGAGTTGTGGCTGTGCGTCGCTCTCCAGAGAGTCCCCCATTGCTGCTGCTGCTGCGGGTACTCGTTTCAGTGCTTACGAGGTTGCCGCCTCAGCATCTGAGTATGGTTCTGCGCATGGTGAAGTCCAGAAGAAGGAACGAGCAAACCACGAGCGATGAGGGGTGGGCGCAGGACTCCATCACGCAGCGAGGCAGTGCAGTGAAACTGACCATGACCCATGTACACGTGCTCACGCACAACATAAGTGGGGGCTACCACGCCAACGTGCCCCCCCCCCCGCACTGTGCCTGGCCACTGCATTTTCACCGTGTCTCTCTCGCGCTCCTGCTCGCATTCACTCTCGACAAAGTGTCCTGCTTCAATGCGTGTCTGCTGACGAGTCGGCCACTTCCCATGAGATTCTTGCTTCTTTTCCTTCGAGCTGCCCGCACGCCCGGACTGCCTTCACCACGACACCAAGAGGAGACCAGCACGGAGGAAAAGAGAGTTGAGCAGGGGACGCTCGGGCCCGCCTCGCCTCCCGCCCCCCTCCACACTGCTGTGATGCGCATTATCTTCCTCTTTCTCTCCCGCCAATCCTTCCCACACCATGCCGCAGAGGCTCCTTCACTCACCGCATCACTGTTAGCGCTGTTTCTCTCTGCGACACGAGCAGTACATTCTCATCCGCAGCTCATCCTTCCCTTCGAGCCGACAACCACCATCATCGCCACCCGCCCTATGCTCGCACATCCCTCTTGAATACCCCCCTCTCCCGTAGCTGAAATGAGTGAAAGAAGCGCCAGGGAAAGGGGGCGTACGAGACGGAGATGTGCTCGTGTAGGTGTTTGTAGAGGGTGGAGGAGGACGAGGATGTGTGCCATCGAACGCAGGTGCGCACGTGCGCTTCTCCCCAGCAGGTGAATGTGGCACGAGCAGCAACGGCAGTACAAAATACCGAGACAAGACACACACACACACACATGAAGAGAGGGAAGGCACAAGCATCACGCGCCACACGAATGTGCCCCAGCACTCTCGTGTGACGGCGAGGAGGCCTTCTCGTGAGGGAAAGGGAGGAGGTGGGGAAACGGTGCAGGCGCGGATGCACACACCGAATCACAAGCATAGGGGGAGCGCGCGCGGTGCCAGTGAACAAAGAGGCGAGGCAACACGGTGGGTCTATGCAGGGGCAGAGGGAGAGGGTGAATGAGCATTGGCACTGAAGGCAGGGAAGGGAATGGTGGGTGGCAGAGAAAATGGTGTTGCGGTGCCGTTCATGAGTGAGTCTGAATGAAGGCGTGTAGGAGGTGCGGGGCGCCAGTGACAGAGAGAGAGAGCAATGCTAAGAGCAACTCGCACCTATGCGCCCACGTGCTGAGCGCCCCCTTTACCCACGAGGACAAGAGGCACGGGAAAAAACACACAAAAGACTGACCTCACGAAGAAGACGATAGGACGAGGCGAGAGAGAGAGGAAGAGCAGCGAAGCGGGCTGAGTGTGTGTGTGGGTGGTGGCAGTGTGTGCACGTATGCGCACGGCTTCCCTACCCATCTTGCGCAAGGGGGAGGGAGGGGGGGGGAGCACTTTCACCCCTTTTCATCCCCCCCTCTCCCCTCTTCCTGTTTGATTGCCCTTCTTTCTCTTCCGCCTGTTTTCCAGTCCTTCAGCTTGGCGTGCTCCACATGCGTCGGCGTCCAAGAGTTTATGTGCTCATCACACCCGCGGCCTCGACCCGTGAAAACGCAGAGACACACTGGCGAGTGTCTGTCAGCATCAGCATAATACAACACACACACACACACACACACACACACACGCAAGACAGAGAGAGAGAGGGAGGGGGAGGGGGTGAGGAAAAACACGCGATATAGCGACTTATGCCCCTCTCGGGTTCCCAGAAACAAACGAAGTAAAAAAGAAAAATCGAGACGAGAAGCGAAAGTGGAGGGTAACTCGACTCCGCACACCGCTGGGAGGGAGAGGGGCCTCCCATATCCGCCCACATTAACGCACACACAGGCAGGGGGCAGACAGAGAGGCGCGGATGGAGGAGAATCGCACAGGGAGAGCGTTCTGGCTAGAGAAAGAATACGCCGCCAGTAGCACATGCATAGCCGCCCAAAACGTCACGAGATGGGGGACGAGCGGGGGGAGCAGCGAGCAAAAGAGATCGCTGTTGTTTATTTAATTATACCCCCCCTTGCCCCACCCCGTTGATGTGGGCGAACGCGCGTAGCCATGCAGTTCCTCGGGGCTGTCAGCTCCATCACTGGTGTAGGAGGCTATGGCAGTGCCGATGGCGCACATACCAGGCGAGAAGCCATTCGAGAGATTGTGCGCTCCCCGCCCAAAGTACTTCTCTGGCCTTCCTCCTTCTTGCTGCCCTTCCTCTCGATACCTCGACTGTGGGGTGCGTACTCATTGCAGTAGTGACCGCCTTTATGACCAGCCCGGTGCCGCCGCCCCCCCACTAGAGCGTGTACACGTCGGGCAGCTGGTGCGGGTACGAGATGGTAGGCATCACATCGAAGTTCTCCTTGATGGAGCGGGCCGAGACGAAGCGGGTGACGAACTGGCCAGCACCCGGCTTGTCGTTCGAGCCGCTCAAGCGCGAGCCACCGAACGGCTGCTGACCAACGACGGCACCGGTGCACTTATCGTTCACGTAGTAGTTACCTGCCGCGTAGCGCAGGTACTTGTCCGCCTCCCGGATCGGCGCACGCTCGCGCGAGAAGACGGCGCCGGTGAGGCCGTACTTCGTTGTCGAGTCGACGAGCTCGCACACCTCCTTCCAGTACCCGGGCTTGCTGTCATCATACACAAACACTGTCAACACAGGGCCAAAAATCTCCTCCCGCATGAGCCGCGCACGTGGATCGCGTGTCTCGACGATGGTTGGGTCAATGAAGTACCCCGTCGACTTGTCACACTTGCCTCCCACAACGATGTCGTAATTGTTCGCCTCCGCCTTGGCGACTTCGATGTGCGTTTTATTTTTCTGAAAGGACGCCTCGTCGATGACGGCGCCCATGAAGTTGCGGAAGTCGTCCGGCTGGCCCATCTTGATCTGCTTCTGACCCTTGACGAGCAGCGCCTTCAGCGCATTCCAGCAGCTCCTGGGCGCGTAGAGCCGCGAGCACGCACTGCACTTCTGTCCTTGATACTCGAAGGCGCCACGGGTGGTGCAGGCCGCCACGTGAGTGATGTCGGCGGAAGGGTGGACAAGGTGAAAGTCCTTCCCGCCCGTCTCGCCAGAGATGCGTGGGAAGTTCCGGTACGTTTCGAGGCGGCCGTAGATGTTCTTGTTGATCTCGGTAAAGACGCGAGTCGAGCCGGTGAAGACGACAGCGGCGAGGCGCGGGTCGGCGTTCACGGCGCTGTCCATCACCGCTGGCTCGCACGGCAGGAAATTGATGACGCCAGCCGGCAGCCCTGCCTCCTCCATAATCATGTACATCAGGTAGTTCGAGAGCACCGCTGTTGGGCTCGGCTTCCAGACCACCGTGTTGCCCATCAGCGCCGGCGTGCCAGCGAGGTTCGCGGCGATGGCCGTGAAATTGAACGGTGTGATGGCTGACACAAACCCCTCGAGTGGGCGGTAGTCCGTCGTGTTCCACACGCCGCTGTTCGGAACTGAACGGGGCTGCTGTGCGTAGAGCTCCTCGGCAAAGTGGATGTTCCAGCGAATGAAGTCGCACGCCTCCGCGATGCAGTCGATCTCCGCCTGCCACGGGTTTTTGCTCTGGCCCAGTATTGTTGCCGCACGCATCTCGTGGCGGTACTTGGTCGATAGGAGGTGCGCGGCCTTATAGAAGATGGCCGCGCGGTCGCGGAAAGGCACCTGACTCCACTCCTTCGAGGCCTCCACCGCCGTTTCCACCGCCTTCTTCGCGAGCTCCGGCGTCGCGTTGTAGGCTTTGGCTATCTGCACCTGATGATCCGAGGGAATGATGCCCTTGATGACGTTCGAGGTGGTGTACGGCTTGCCGCCAATCATGATTGGGCACTCCCGCACCTCTGCGCGAGCCGCCTTACAGGCCTCCAGCGTCCCCTTCGCCGAGGCAGAGCCCGGCTCGAAGTTGTCCATGGGCTCATTCAGCACAGGCGGACACTTGAAGGCCGCGAAAGCAAAGGGCACGGTACGGCGTAGCATTGCTCCTCTCTACGTAATGAGCGGCGACTGCCGTAGACGAGTAGGGAGGTGTGTGTGAGTGTGAGTGTGTGTGTGTAAGATCCGTTGAGGGTTTTTTATTGTCGAGTTCTACGTAGTCGCGGTGGGTGTGCCTAACCACGAGCACAGACAGAGGCGCAGAGAGAGAGAGAGAGAGAGGAGTCGACAGCTAAAGGAGCGTAGGCGTGTGCACAGTGCGGCGGTCGCTTCGATGCAGCCTAAGAAAGGAGTGAGGAATAGTGCACGTTCAATCGCTGTAGCGGAGAGGCAGGCAGAGAGCGAGCGAGGGAGGAAGCGGAGCGGAGAAGAGGGGCCCCGGTAAGGGGCAGGGGACGATGATGATCGTGTTTCTTTAGCTGGCCCACTCAGCGCCGTATAGAGTGGCGCACGACGAGAGGAGGAGGGAGTCTCTGCGTAGAAAGCCGAGAGAAGTCGCCCAATTTCGTTCGGCACGCCGAAAAGTGAGCCAACGCACGGCTGGCGTGATGTCATCATCGGGCTGCGACTTTTTTCCGCCCGCTGTATTCCCAACAGGGGGCTCTGTGAAGAGTCAGCGACAAGAGCAGGCGCTGCGGCGCGACAGCTGAACCGTAAGGCAGTCGTCCTACCCCCTCTCGTCTCCTCTGCCTTGGACCTACTCGCCCCTTCCCAAACTCCGACAAGACGCTCACTGGGCTGTTGTCTGTGTGAATCAGCCATTCGTTTTTTGGCGAGGTTTCCCTCTTCGTGCGCAGGAGCCTGCGTGGGTCCCTTCCCCTGCCCTCCCCCTCTCCCCACTCTCCTCGTACAAATCAGCGAGGGGAAGGAGGAGGAGGGGGGGGGGCAGGGGAACACGACCAGAGGGAGGAGGGGAGAGGGTCGCTAGCACGCCTGGCGGAAAATCCAATCAAGCCGACAACCGGTGCAGACATGCGTACATACACATCACTAGACGGGAAAGAGCGTTAGAGGGAGGGGGGGGGATAATGAGGCACCTGCATGCCCTCACCTCCTCCGCAACTGCCATCGCATCTGACACCACCAAACACATCGCTCAGATTAGTTAAGTCGCTGTCGAGCGAGAAAAAGAGAGACTGACAGCAGAGGCGGAGGTGGCGGAGCTCACTGCCTACACACGGACCGGCTAGAGGGATGTAACACACGCTCGCGCTGCATGGAGAGAAGAGTCCCCTTCCTCCCTTCAAAGCGACCATTTATCGGCCGCACAACACACGAGCTCAGAGCTCCCCACGCGCCCCTCGGCCTGCCCCAGCTCCCCCACCCAGTGGCGTGAAGCAGCGATGCACCCGCGCCTTACAGCAGTGCTCTGACTCTCAGCCATCGGTGCACCGCCCCTCCCCACGCCTTCCTCACACTCTTCCCGCCGCCCGCCCCACGTCGGCGGGCAGCGCGGGCCGGATGGGATGCGCTCCAGCCACGCGGACACGTCGCCCATCACACGGGTGGCGCAAGCATGTCTGCAGCCGCAGGCCGCTCCGCTGCAGCGCCACCCAGAGCCGGGTCGCCGACATCAGCAGCGATACAGCGCTTTGGCCTCGCGGCGTCGTCGGCACTGGCAGGGAGAGAGGGCAGGGGGAGGGAGGAGGGGCTGCTTGGCCTCCCCAGAGAGAGAGTGGGGTGCGGTGCTGGACCGCCCTGGGATGCCACGCACTGCGGTGTGTGCCACCCATCGCCAAGAACACCAATGCCTGTCGGCAAGAAGCAAAGAACTCAGTGAGAAGGCGCGCATAGGTGGCGCTGCGCATCCTTCACCCAAAGCAGCTACCAACCGAGTGTCTGGCATAACTCGGCTTCACCAGCGCTTGTCAGCAGGGGACCGCGAGCGGCTACGCTTCCGGTCGCTACTGCTGTGCTCGTGGCGCTTCTCTCTTTTCTTCCAGTGCTTTGACTGCTCCTTCTCGAGCTTCTCGAGGAGGCGGCGCGACACCTTCATGATGTGGAGGTAATTGCACTGCTCGCCACGCTGACAACGGCTCTCGAGATCCTCCTTGCAGCACGCCTCGGCAAAGTTGGTGACCGGCGACAACTCGGGCAGGACAATAACCGCGTTCAGCTTTTTGCCGCGCAACTCATTCACAATACGCGAGGCGACCTGCGGGTCCTCGAAGCGGATGTACACGTTGCCGAGGAGGTGATCGCCGAGGTTGCTCACGACGCGCAGTTCGGCGATACGGCCAAATTCCATGAAGGTGCGCCACACTTCCTTGTAGAAGTGCTCAAAGTGCTTCTTCAGGTACTTCTTGTCGAGCTCAAAGTTCCACTCACGGTCCTTAATGTGCACAATCGCGTGAGGGTTCGGGTACATCATGGGGAACAACACTGTCGGCGACGTGTCGGGGCGGTAGTGCAGCTTCGTGCACTGATCGCCGTGCCGGCATGCACCCATCCTTGAGAAGAAGACACAGCGGTCAACGTGAGTTGTCATGGCACTGCTCAGAAGGGCGTGGGTGTGCGTATTGGAGATCGAGTGTGGTACAGTCTATGAAGGCGCACTGGTGACGTCGGCCAGCAGCGCACACCTGAGGAGAAGGTAGACGCAGCACTGAGAAAGCCCAGGGTGTGGTGAGAGGAGGCGAGGAAAACAGAGGGAGTCAAGTCGACGGCAGTAATGGTACGCGGCTGTTGTGTATGACACCAGTCACTTCGCTTCATTCCTGCAATACCAAAGTGGGCGTGCGTATGCGCAGGTGTTCATCGCTCAGACGAGAAGGGGGAAGAGAGAGGGGCGGGAGATGGATGGCGAGACGACTCGAGTGATGGCGAAGAGAGAAGAAATGCTTCAAAAATCGCCACAGAGGCAGAGAGCCCAGACACAGACCCCACCCACATGGACAGACCGCCAGCGTGCATGAGTGTCATCGTACGTACATGCCGATACACTCCCCCTCTCTTGCGCGCACCAGCGCGAGCGACTTCGGGGAGGAAGGGGGCAGGCGGCGGGTTGTGGGGAGGACGTGCACTCCTCCCACCGCTCGCTTCTTCTTGCGCTCTTTTATTCATTGGGCAGGGCGCCAGGTAAGAGGGCGCTGCAGCAAAGAGTCGTTTGCACCGTAGGGGCCGCCCCGCCGTCTCTCTATTCGTTTGTGCTCATCACCTTCCGCAGTGAGCGCGGCCGCCTCCACTTTGGCTCCGGCCGCGCATCAGTCCTCCTAACGACGCCGCTATGGCGGACTCGTCACTCACGACTCACCACAGTGTCACCTTCGTCGGCATTGTCACTGTCGCTGCTGCTATCGCTGTTGTCGTCGTGCGTGTAAAGTGGCTGCGGTTCTGCCACGTCTTCGCGGGGTGCCAGTATGGCCCCAGCGGGGTAGCAAGAGGAAACGGCTGCCAGGCTCTCCTCAATGAAGTCGGCCCCCACATAGGCAACCGCTGCTGCGACAGCTGCCTGTGCATAGGAGAGGTGCTGCGCAGGGCACAGACTGCTGCCGTACACAAGGCGTTGGGCAAGGGTGTGGAGTGCGACACCAGCGGCCTCTTGACACCGCTCTTGGGCCTTATCGATGGTATGGGCTGCGTGTGTCTGTGTCGAGGACGGCGCACCACTGAATGCGTGAGTGCCGAAAAAGCTCTCCAGCGTCTGACGCGTCGGTGTAAACGGCGCCGCTGTTCTCTTCGCCCACGTTTCCTGCGCGGTGCTGAGCTCGGCAGGGGAGCACAACCACAGTCCCGCCACGTCGCCGTGCGTGAAGTGCCGGCGTGTGCTGCACACCGTTGTCCCATCAGCGCGCCGCTCTACACAGAGCTCTGGATCTTGCTCGCGCCTCCGAGGCTCTCCGACCACGGCGCATAGCAGCTGCCGTAGCACGGCATCCACCACACACACCATGTGAACAGTCGGCGTAGCGCTGTCCTTTACTGTCGGCACGACAGGGGTGTTTTTACATGAGAGAGATGACAGCGCAGTCGGCGGGGAATTTGTACACGCGGCGGCGGCACGCACTACAACTGGCGTGAAGTCCAGCAGCTCGAGCAGCCTGAGAGCCATGCCGGCCCCTTTCCTGTCCGTCAAGCGACACGCGTTGAAAACGAGATGAAACACCTCCAGTGGTGAGGAGGACGACAGCAGTGGGCAGAAGACACTTCTGCACGAACAAACTGTGGCATCAACCACGTCAGTCGGCGTGTTGGTCGTGGCATGGATTGCCTTGCCAACTCCGCGAGCCCAACCCTCTCGGCGACGTTGGCCACCTCGTTGTGACGTCCTTGTAGTGTTCGACAGCAAAGGGCTGAGTGAATGCCCCGTCTGTGCACCACTCAGAGCCTCCAGCATGCCCACTGCCAGCGCTGCCGTGTGCGTACGGGGCGCTAAAGGCTTCGCGGCGGCTTCCGTCCGAGCGCGTCGTGAGCGGAAGGCAGTCGCGAAGGCCGACGACGCATCGAGCGGACCACGTTCACGACGACGAAGTCGCTCTTCGCCTCGGCAGAAGCGCCTGTGCAGCGCGGCGTCCTCGTCATCCTCGGCAGCGTAAAGCATGTGACAGAGCGGACAACGCGTGGCAATCGTCGGCTCCGCCTGACCGAGATCCAAGGTGGTCTGCGTGAGGTGTAGCGGGGGGCGACTGCGACGCAGGCATGGCGGATCGGCACCACCTGCCGTAGCAGCGGCACCAAACACAGTTGCGATGCTGTCAAGTGAGGCAGGTGGCGACACAGGAGGAGGGCAGAGCGGAAAGGAGGAATCTGCACCCCGTCTTGCATCGGTGCCGAAGAGAAGCTCGCCGAGCAGCATGTCAGCTTCTTCTTCATCGTCGCTGCAGTGGTAGCTGGGCACCTTCGTTGTGTTGTGCTGCTGCACCAGGTCCGCGGGTGCATCAACACGTTTGCCTAGGAAGAACGCTTCCTTGCTGTTGCTGCTGCTTGTGGTGACGGTAGGCGACGGTGTGGGGCCTCGTGCGTTACAGCGGCCGCCGTTGGCTGTCGGTGAAAGTGAGGTCACCGAGTTGGAGAGTACAGCTGCCTTCTGGCTTGGAGTAGCGGACGCAAAGAGGGTCAATGGCGTTGGCTGGCGTTGTCGTGCGGGAGATGACGGCGGCATTGTCGGCGACGTTGGCAACACAGCAGGAGGCAACTACATGGAAAGCGAAGACCCATGAAGCGCAGGCACATTCGCCTGCACGCGCTTCTGCATAGAGTATATGGGTCCGAAGGACGTGGGGAAGGTGCTTAGGCAACTGCAAGCTCGCGTGTCCAGCCTTGCGGGGGGAGAAAGACGATGGATGGATTAACAAGGCGTGCACAACCGACATGAACGATGGCAGAAGATAGTAGCTTGACACGCACTCTCATCTCAGCAACTAGATCGGCCGCAGTACCTGGTAGAGGAGGAAGTGAGACATGGGAGAGAGAGAGAGAGAGAGAGCACTTCACGCTTGGTGGCGGGGCGAGGAGGAGGGAATACATCGATATCTTCTACGCGGGGGGGGGGTGGCAAATTTTCGGGAGAGTGAAGGTTTGTGCGTGAGTGTAAGAGCGGTGGCTTTGAGTTGCTGCTGCCGCTTGAGGGGACGCAGCACAGACAAGCAAAAGGCTCAGCACACAGGAAGGATGTCAGACACACCACCTCTGCCACACGCAGGAGAAGGCGGGGTCTGGTACACCATGAGCTGCAGTAGTGGAGCAGAGGAGGTGCGACGAAGCGTTTCAGAGACTCTGATAGCCACGAGAGGCGTAATAGAGAGAGAGGTGGGAGGGACATGCGCTGTAAGGAAATCCTTCAGCTCTGCTGTCCTTTTCTATCCATTGTAATCGGTGGCAGGCAATCCAGCGCTGCCAGCAGTTCCACCATGTCGACCGGTGCCGCCGCCTCAGAGAGTTTGGCGTCAGCTGCAGAAGAGTTGCCGTCACCAACTGTTGCCTTGCAGGGCGTCGTTGCAACCTTCTTCGCGTCCACCATTCCATCCGCCGCGTCGCCTGGCTCTGCAGTGACGTTCTCGCTGATGCTGTTGGCTGCCATTCGTGAGTCAAAGGCCCGGAGGCCGCGGACTGCATGCACATAGTCGCGCATAAGAGCGTTGAGAGAGTCGCTGCTGTCATCGCTTTTATCAGCACTATGCAGCGATGACCCTCGTGCCGCGTCGGCCACCTCCGCACCGGAGGAAGAGGGCAGAGTCGTAGCGACAGGCGGAGCCATCTGGTACACACAGAACGTCTCCTGCTGCGGCTTGCCCTCCCAGTTATCGCTGTTGTTGTCCCGCAGTGCGGCCATTAGTAGTTTCAAGTCGCTCTCCAGAAAAGTGCCGTCTCGCGACTTGTCCGTGACGGCAGTTGTGGACGACGAATACAGCGAAGACATGGCAGGTGTGTGTGATGGGTACTTGTTGAGTTGCTTGAGGGTGTGTCGTCGTCACTGAACGACAGCGTGCGTCTATCTCGAGGTGCGTTGTGCATGCGTAGGCGACTGTGAAGTACGGAGTGAGAGAGTGGATGGCACAGTGTGTTGTGTGTGTCAGGGAGGGATGAGGGGATGCCGCCATCCACTTCCCCATCGTTCAATCGCAGAGGCGATGTCGAACGCAAAGAGTGGCAGCAGTCGTGTTGGGGGCAGTAGTAAGGGAGGACGGCTGTAGAGCGAGTACCGCTATAGCGCACACGTGCGTCTGCCAACCTCAGAACGCATCATTATGCGCCCCAAGTAGCCCCCCCCTACGAGGGTAATCTAGCACCCGATGCGAGACCTGTGCAAGAGAGCGAGCGAGCGAGCACGGCGTCGCGCAGACATTGCGTGTGTGGGGCCAGCTAGGGGCGTACCTCTATGGCGGCAGGAGGCGCGTTTCTTCCATCCACGCCCACTTTTCACGTCCTGGCCAGCCCATACAAGCCGCGGAGGCAGCAGAGTATTTCCCCTGCACCGTTTCCCTCTCTTCGCCTTGCACACCTCTGCGCGTGCGTTCACCAGTGGCGACGTCCCCTTTGCCTCTCTTCTCCCACTCAAAACATTATTCTTCCTTCGCTTGAGGTTACAGCGGTGAAATCCGCCGTCAAATCCCGCTGGTGCGGCGCACACACCCACACATGTCATGCGTCGACATGCGCCCCTCCAGTGGACTGGCGGGCGGTCTGCCCATCACAGTGAGCCGATCGAGATGCGATGCGCGCGTGGGGCTTTGTGCAGTTACGTAAGGGACCATCATTCACTCACCAGCCAGTCAGCTTGACCACCCCTGTAGAGAGGAGATACTGCCTGCTTGAAGTCCCAAGCGTCACCCTCCCCACACACCGACTGTTGGCCGCCTTTACTTCATTATCTTCATGACGTGCTTGCGGTACTCGGCGAAGTCGCCATCAAACTTCCTCACGGTATTGTTCTCGCACACAAAGATGTTATCGCACAGGGACGTAATGAAGTACTCGTCGTGCGAGATGACAAGCAGCCCGCCGTTGTACGTCAGAAGTGCCTCGATGAGAGCGTTCACCGTGTCGATATCGAGGTGATTCGTCGGCTCATCCAGTAGCAGCAGGTGTGGCTTCTGAAACGTGATCCAGGCAAGCACGAGACGCGACTTCTGACCCCCGGAGAGAGTATAGACCGGCTGTAGCGCGCGCTCGCCGGACAGGCCCATGCTGCCGAGGTGCGCACGCAGCTGTTGGTCCTCCATGTGCGGGAACTTGGTGCGCAGGAACTCGAGAGAGGACAACTGCGGGGTGAGGCTTTCCATGTTGTGCTGGGCAAAGTGGGCAATGCGGATCTTCTTGTTCCGCACCACCGTACCACTGCGCGGCTGGAGGCTGCCGGTGCATACATTCATAAGGGTCGACTTACCGACGCCGTTCGCGCCAACGAGGACAATGCGCGAGTTCTCATCGATGCCCATGTTCACGTCCTTGAAAAGGCTGACCCCGGGCTTGTAACCGAATTCGCAGTCCACAAGCTCGATGAAGCTGCCGGACACCGGCTCGGGATCGGGAAAAGTGAAGGCAAACTGCGGATCTCTGACAACGTCGGCCACCATCTCCATCCGTTCGAGCGCCTTGATGCGTGACTGCGCCATCTTGGCCCGGTTCGCGTTGTAGCGGAACTTGTCGATGAAGGCCTGAATGTGCGCCCGATGCTTCTCTTGGGCGGCGTGCTGCTTCTTCTGCTGCCGCTCCTGCTCCACGCGCGTGATCTCGAACTGATCATAGTTGCCTGTATAGTAGTGCAGGTGGTGACCAACGAGGTGGATTGTTTCGGAGCAGACGTTGTTGAGGAAGGTGCGGGAGTGGGAGACGACAATCAGCGTTTTTTGCCAGTCTTTGAGGAACTGCTCCAGCCAGAGCACAGCGAACAGATCGAGGTGATTCGTCGGCTCATCCAGCAGCAGCACGTCGGGCTCGACGAAGAGCGCGCGTGCGAGCGCCACACGCATGCGCCAACCACCGGACAGCTGCTTGGTTGGAGAGGTCATCATATCCTGCGTGAAGCTCAGGCCATGCAGGATGGTGGCCGCGCGCGCCTCGGCACTGTGGGCGTCGATTGCGTCCAGCCGAGCATACACGTCGTTCAGCCGCGCGTTGGCCTCCGTATCGTTTTGCTTCAGCAGCTCCTGCTCCTCACGCAGCAGCTGCAACCGCTCGACATCGGTGGCCAGCAGCACCTCGAGCGGCGTCTCCATCCCCGCCACGATCTCCTGCTCTACGTGCAGAATCTGCATGAACGGACTCACACCTTCCAACTCTCGCTCTGCCAGGGCCCGCAACAGTGTCGTCTTGCCCGCGCCGTTGCGGCCGATGAGGCCGTACTTGTGCCCTGTCAGGAGCACAAGGTCCGTCTCATCCAGCAGCACCTGCTTGCCGAGTTGGATGTGAATGGCTTCGCAGCGGATATCTGTGCTGTAGTTGGTGCCTTCGCCCTTGTGGTGAAGTTTTGTCACGGCCGTCGTGCTGGAAATGCCGCGCTTGCGCAGGAACTCTTCGTACTCCTCGGCGAGCATCGCCTTCTTCTCGTCATCCTTGCGCTTCTTGCGCATGTCCTTGGCGGCGCTGCGTTTCATCTCCCACGTCCAGTCTTCGTTCGTGTTCGCTGCTGTGACCTTGCCAACGCTCTTGATCATCGTTGCCCGCTTCAAGCTCTCCTCGTACTGGCGACTGATGTTGACGGCACTGGCGAGCCGGCTCGACTCCTCGCTCGGCTTCTTCGTGATGCCCTCATTCACCATCTGCTCACAGATGGCCGTAGTGCTCTTGTTTAGCTTCTCTTCGGCGCCGCTGAAAACGTTGAACTCGCGGAAGTACAGCTTCATGGTCTCCACAATGATTTCCTCCGGCAGGTATGACTCCGATGAGGTCTGCCCCTCCAGCATATTGAGCATGTACTCGAGGACACAGTCATCGATGTTGCGGAGTCCCAGCTCGGGGATGTGGCTCACAAAGATGTTTACCACACGCTCATCGTGCGAGCTGAGGATTCTCTGCAGCTGCGCCAAGTCCATCGCTGCCGCTGTTGCAGTTCAGCCTTGTCGGTGTATGTGTACAAAAGGGGGGAGAGAGGAGAGGGCTGAAACCATACGTGTTCCGCTTGCGGGCTGAGCTCTGATGGCGGGGTGGTTGGTGGCATCACGAGGTCGAAGAGGGTTGTCCGCGGGATGGGAAAGAGAGGAAGGGGGGCGGGTAGGTAAGCGAAGCTAAGCATGTGGAAATGCATGCAGGGACATGAATGCGCTCAGGGTCGCATCACAGCCTGCCCCCATGCCACGCGCAGACGTACGCGCTTGTGTGGTTACTAAAGAAGAAGGCGGTGGAGAGAGAGAGACGACCGTTAGCTGCGGCTACACTCTCCGAGCCGCATGACTCAGGTAAGCGCAGCATCTCTCGATAAAGGAGTTGACCCAGCGGATTGGGGGGGGGACTTCATGCGTCTGGGAGAGAGAGAAGTCGGAGACAGTGACAAGGAGGGAGGTGTGTGGGGTGGTGATGGTGAAAAAACGAAGAGACCAAGAAAAAGGAGGCCTTGTGAGCACATCGCTCACGACGGTTGTCCACTTCCTCCTCCTCTCGCGCTCCTCTACAATCCCCCCTCTCAGCCCGTGTTATCGTCGCTTCATCCAAGGAACAAGGCAAGCCACAGGAAACGCACCAAACAACATCACCGACTCCTCCCCCCTCTCATGCACCCCCTACACGCGCACAAGCACACAAAAGGAGAGAGACACAGAGACAACTCCACCGCAGCGCCATTTGCCCTTCTTTCCGCTTCTCCATTGCTGCGGCCCCTGTGGCAACTCGGTGACCTCATACACACACGCCTGTCACTTCTTCGCGCCGCCCTTTGCCGCCTCGGCGACCTTCGCCCGCTTCTGCTTAAAGGCGATCAGCTGGTCCCACTTGTAGTCGTCAATCGCGATTGGGTTTAGCACACGGCCCGCAGCGCTCATCTGGTCTGCCGCCAGCCATGCCTGCTCCATCACCATCTGAATTAAGTCCTGCGCAGTGACGCCCTCGATCAGCGGCGGCACGTAGACACTGCCATCCAGCCACGTCACCTCGATCTTGGGGGTTATGTGGTCAATGGAGTAGTAGAGGAACATCTTGTCCTTCGGGAACGGCGAGCGGGCACTGAGACCGCGGCGGTAGAAGTCGAGGGCTGCCTTCTGCAGGGTGTGTCCGTAGCCGAAGAGGAGCGGCGACACGGTCACGGATACCTTCTCCATATGCATGAGGAAGAGGTGCTTGTGGTTGGTCTTGGGCGCCACCACGGCGAGCGGCCGCTTGGCACCCGTGTGCTCCGGCGTGTGCTCCGGGTACTGGACCTCCCTCTCCCACATGCTCGGCGCCGAGAGCGGGTTGTGCCACGACTTAAAGACCCATTGTGGCTTCGAGTTCGGGTTGACGTACTGCACCGCCGGCAGCGGCTTCCGCTTGAGCTTGCCGCGCTTCACGGAGAGGAACTGAAACTCTCGACCGCCGCGGCCGTAGTCGGTGGGGCACTTGGCGTGGGCGTAGTGCTGGTGGTACATGGTATTCGTGTTCCCCTCACCCCAGCGCGCCGGTGTTGCCTGGTTGTACGTGTACTTGTTGTGGTTGCCACGCCACATGGCGTAATACGGCAGCGGGTACACGAGGCCATTCAAATTACCAACGTGCGGGCGGAGTCGAGGCTGACGAGAGAGGGCGACCTGCGGGACACAAAGCCCCAGGGCCTTGAGATTGGCAAAGGTGTAATGCGACGCTGGTGCGGCCATTGGCGAGCGACTAGAGCAGCGTGAAGCGTGCCCGATGTCAGGAGTGAGGCAACCTCCCAAATTCACGTGCGTGCGCGTGTGTTCGCGCTTTTGCCGCTGTGGCGGTGGTCGCATGCCCACGAGGCAGAGCCCGAGAGCCGAGGCGCGTGAAAAGGACAAGAGATACAGCGGAGGAGTTGGAAGAGGGGGAGGGGAGGCGCATCTGCTGCTTTGACCGCACGCCCGGGGAGGGGGCGACGACGACGGAGGCGTCGTATACGATGCCAAGAGAGCCAAGTAATGAGGAACAGAGAGGAAGAGCCCCGAAGAAGGCGACGAGATACACAGACCTTCTCCCATGCTTTGTTTCTTCCTCTGCTCAGTCTCCTCCACTGTACGCGCCTTTCCCATGTACCTCAAGATTGCGCACACCCACGCATTCGCGCCGTGAGAGGGGCGGCACTTCAGAAAGTTGATGTGGCCGAAGGGAGAAGCGAAACCGCCTCTATGCATGCGCCGCCGCTCGTCTTCTCTTTCGTGTCTGCTCGTCGGCTTCGGGGACGTTCTGCACCATGCGCACGTGAGCCACGCCGTCCCCTTCCTCCTCCAACTCCCGCCTCGCAAGGAGCTAATCTACATGGCGGACAGCGGAAGGGGTGAGGAGGGGGGAGAGGAGGGTGCGAGGACAGTAGAGTGGGTCCTACTCGGCTCTCCCCCTTCGCGCAAGAAACAAAGAAGAAAAGCAGCATAGGGAGAGGGCGATGATAGCAGGAGATGGGGAGGGAACGCTACATCACTACCTACTCTGCTTCGCCGCTGCAGCCTCTCCTCACTCTCAAATTCCCCGCCTCGGTTGGCGACACGCACAGGCATGAGTGTCCGTCACACAGCGCGCGAGAAAGGCAGAGGGACATGGAGAGAGTGATTGGGTGGGCGGGTACGCAGCAGCAGGTGCGCACCATTATGCATGACAGAATAGGTGACAGCCAGCTGATAGGACACACATACACACATGAACGGAGAGGCGATGAAGTCACGCCGGATGTTACCACCTCCATTAAGTACGCTGAGTGGCGAGTCCGCGTGAGCCAAGGCGCACCTCCCATTCCCTTCGATCGCGCTGGTAGAGTTCCTGCAAGGCGGCGCGCCGCTCGCGGGTCTGCGTCTCACGCTCGAGCTGCGACATAGCTTCGGACTGCTCAGCGTCACTGCCGCTCTCAGCTGCGATCGTGGCTACATTGCCGCGATGCTGGCCGGGCTTCTTAGAAAACATCTCTAAGCGAATGCGGGCGCGCGCCTCCTCTTCGTTACGGCGCAGGCACTCCTCGCGCTGCACGCCTTCCTTGATGTAGTGAAAGACGTTCTCTGGCAGGTTGTCGCGGCGCTTCTCCACATCGTGCACAGTACCGTATCGGCCACCAGGGCGGATGCCCGTGATGTACGACTCACGACTCTCTCCGGAAGCGTAGTACCGCATTTGCTTGGATAGGTGTTCTGAGGCTGATGGGTTGATGGCAACGCAGGGGAGCGGGAGCTGTCGAATACGTAAGGGATACCGTGGCTGAGCTGACCCGCTAATCTAAGGCCAAAGGGGGCACAATAACTCTGAAGACGCGTGAGGGGTGTGCGGCGGAGCGAACACGCCGCGCCAGTTTGAAAACGATGCTAGGAAAAACGAGCACAGGGAGGGAGGGAGGGAGGGGAGGTGGGACGAGGATGAGGCAGGACAGTGCGTGGGCTTTCGGGACACGGCACGACGCACACTTGACGGAGCCCATCAGCGTGAGGGCTGTCCTCGCAAGAGCGTACCAAAGCACGAGAGGTGGCAGCGAGACCCACTTCTGTACACACCGGCTACTTCGATTTCCACCCTGGCCCTGTCCTTCTAAGAAAAACAACAGAGGACGTGAAGGAGAGCGAGCGAATCACTACGGTCCGCGGTGCACAGACGCGTCATCGATTTCTTGCTTACAGTTGCTTACACTCCCCCGCCTAAAGGATCGCGCCGTTGGCGTGCGTGAAGGAGCCAGCAGAGCACCAGCGCAAGTGCATGCGTCTCTGCGCTCGCCATGGCGCATCGCCTCAGGTGATCGCAGCAGTGCGCCATCTTCTCGAAGCGCGAGTTGAAAGGGAGAGGACGACATCGTCGTCGTCTTGTAATGATGGCTCTTTAATGGGGCTGCAGAATGCATTGGCGTCGAGGGCCATCGCAGACGCTCAGACATGTATATGGCCACACGCGGCAGCCCCACTCCTTGCTATCCTTCATCACTGCATCACACATGCGCATGCACGCATCCGGTGCCACTGGTGACTCCCCGCGCAGAGATGCAAAGCGGGACCGCCGCTTACTTGGACTTCTTGTGGTATTCAAAGTGCGGCTGCGGCACGACACGGCGCAGCAGAATGGCGTTGCACTCGTCGAGATCAGAGTAGTAGTTCTCTACCAGCTGCACTTCCTCAAAGTTGAAGTGTCGGTAGAACTCCAGCGCAGGTGATCCGACCTGGACGTGCAGCGTGACCGCCACGATGCGGTTGCGGGTGTCGTTGTGCACGGCCGACAGAACCGTCTGTAGCAGCAGAGAGCCGATGCACATGTGGCGGTACGCCTCCAAAACGCCAATGGTCATGATGTAGAGGACGTACTCGCCGTCTGTGGCGGTCTTCTCTAGGCGGCACGTGATGGAGCCGACTAGAATATCGTGGTAGAAGGCTAGTTGGTTAAACTCGTGAAAGCTGTGGCGGACGTAGTCGTTGTAGTAACTCTCCGTGTACTTCACCGGGAAGCAATAGTCATCCAGTACCTTGATACGCTCGCACAGGCGTGAGTCATTCATAGGCCGGATGTGCAGCCCCTTCAGCGGGGGGAACGTCTTCTCCTCGTACGGAACTGGCATTACCAGAGGACGACTACAGCAGGAAGGAGGCGCGCTCTTATGTGCTCGTGCTCGAGTGAGGTAGGCGGGGATGTGAGGGTTCTGGGGGAGGGGGGGGTTGTGGTGATGAAACAGCGCGCGTAGAGGAAGGCAGCGAGGGGGGAGGCAAGGTGAAAAACAGTTGCCATTGCAGTCGTTCTGTGGGCGCTGACACACACCCACACACACACGTGTGCATGCCGAGTAGGCCGCCTGCACATGTGAGCGAGATGCTCGCGAGGCAGACTCGATCCAGCGCAAAGGGTGGAGGAGCTACACTCCGCTTGGGAGAGTCGACAACACTGAGTCGCTGTGACGTGTGCACCAAGGCGGAAGAGGCTGCACTGTGCACACGAGTGGACTCCTTTGCCACTGATGAGTGACCGGTTGGACACACACACACACACGTCGCCCTCTCTTTCCATTTCGTCTCATTCAAGGATGGGCGTCACCCTCGCCAATCAAAGTCGTCGTGTACCACTGCGTGATGCATCTCGAAGGCTGCAATGCAGCAGCGGTCCCGCTGCGCTCGCCTTCGCTCGGCCTATGCCGTTATGCGCGACTCTCTCCTTGTCATTGCCCTCTATCGATCCTCCTTATTGATCACCGCACACGCCACCCCACACGCGGCCTCGTTGCAGCCCGCATCACTTCTATAAAGGGTCCCGCAAGGAGGAGGGAGGAGGAATGATGGCGATGGTGAAGGGGAGAGGTGTTCTCTGCTTCCGCTTTCCTTTGCGCGTCCTCGTTTCTGCCGTGCTTCGATCTATCGCCCCATCGACGCCGCATGGACAACCGACTGCCGTGCACCGACTCTCTACCGCATCCCACCTTTTCAAGCAGCTCCGCTGTCGAACAGTGACTCCATCCCTTTCAGCATCTCCTTCGCGACGTTCACGCGCTTCTCGCGTGAAGATGGAGAGGGCGGGGGAGACGCCGGCGCTGAGATCATCACCGTTACCTCCGTGTCAGTATCGGCATCATCGTCGTCATCCCCTTTCACCGAGATGATAGCTGCAGGCGGCGCTGAGGAACTTCGAAGAGGCGATGGGAATCGCGGTGGGAGTAGGCACGCCACAGCTGACTCGCCAGCCTCGGTGTTCTTTACAGCCTCACACGCTTGCGACACAGCACCACCGTCTACATTGTGTCGCGGTGGTGTGTCCACCAGAACTACCGCGGGGGCTGGACTTTGAGCACGTGCGTTGTTATCAACTATCTGCTGCGGGGGTCCTGTCGGCTGACCGATGTGTTGTGCGATGAACATCTCAAGAACGCGCCGCGCGACCGAGGCTCTCGTGTCCACGCCATCCATGGCAACATCAGTTGACTCCTGCAGCTTCGACTGATGGTCCTGATTTGCTAGCGCCGTCGACGCGGACGGATCGCAGAGAAGAGATCGGCGCAGCTCGCTAACAACAGCAGTAGCGTTCAAGTTTTCGTTGCCCTCCACTGCGTGTTGGTCACGTGTGAGACTTGCGCACAGCCACGAAATGAGCTGCTGTGCTACGGGGTCCGTCAAAGGGGCCGCAGCGCCTGGCTCATGATCCCCTGTCTTAGTAGGCGAGGAAGGAGTAGGGCGAGATGCTGGCGACAGAGAGCCTGAGGGGTTCGCAGAGGCAACCGCAGTGAGTTCGACCTTTGCGCTACCCGCTGCTGCGCCTGCACACCGCCCTCCGTCAGAGAAGCGCGACCTTGGCCCCCTCTCGGCCGCCTCGTCACTGTCGGTAGCCACCACTCTCCGCTCGCCGCTGCTGCCACTGTTGCTGCAACGCAGAAGACGAGCCCTCTCCGCCGCCAGCTCGCGCCGTGTGTCGGCGAGCTGTGTTTCGTAGAAGGTTTTCATGCGCTCGTACTGTGCTTGTAGTGTCGCCACCTCGTCGCTGTGATGCGAAGCGCGCGTGCGACCTGATCGCTTCTCCTTCTCGAGACGTTCGAGCATGGTCCCCTCGCTCTGCCGCAGGGCGTCGCGCTCGAGCCGCAGCTGCGACAGCTCCGCCAGTTGCTGCGAGATCACACGCCGGGCCTCAGTCAGCTGTCCCTCAACACGCTTGCACGCCCGCCGCAGTGTCTGACACTCCTTCTCTAGCTGTTCCTTCGCTACGAGGCTGTCATGCAGCTGAGCGGTGGTGGAATCAAGGTCTTGCTGCGGTGGAACATTGCGCTGAGGCGAGGAAGACGAGGGGAGGGGACGGGGTCGCCCACCGCTGCGGAAGCGATTGGCTGCACCGCCTGTGGCGGGGGTGGTGTGCAGCAAGGCGTACCCGACTTGCCGACTGCCCTGCTCTGGAGTGCGCAGAGAGGCGTCCGGCACCGGGCAGCTACGACAAGAGGCCTCCACAACAGGTGGTTCATCATCGGTGGTGCCATACGCCGCCTTAGTGCACTTCTCCGCACGGACAGGTGATCCACAAGGATATCGTGGTGGTTCTGCTGCTACCGAATGATCGTGACGGGGCTCTGCACCAGCACTTAGGGAACTTGACGGGGCAGCACGCGATACCGCCATCGCCGGCGGACGAAGGGTTTTAGTTGTGGGATTTGCCGTACTTCTCTTCACCAAGCGCTGCGGCTGTTCGCGAGGACGGGTGTTGAAGGAGTCGTCAAGATGAATCGAGGAGGCATCGATGGACGCGTGCGCAGCGACGGACTGCGCGGCACCGTCACAACGGCCTCGGCGCAGCGACGAGTCGTTGCCGATCCTGCCCAGGGTCATCATCGCAGTGGGGTGTGTCTTCGGTGGCTTGACGGCCGCGGGTGCTTCCCTCGCCGTGCCTTGCGAGCCTCCAGCGAGTGTGGGCTGCGGCTCTGTCGTCGCCATCTTCGGTGTCACCAACAACAAAGGCGCTTGGGCTGCAGCCTGGGGGACGGCGCAGTTGCTCATTCGAGAAGTCTGCGCGGCGTTTTCGTAGTCGTCGGCGCGCGTCAACGGCGCCCCATCCAACGACACAAGAGACGGTTGCAGCGCTGCCAGCGCTTGCCGATACCGCCGTGCGCGGGTGACCGGGTTGCCCACCAAGTTTAGCAGCTGCAGTGACGGCGTGGTGGACACAAACAGCAGTTCATCCACGTCCTCAACGTAGTTATTGCTCAAAGATGCGATGCGCAGGGTGCGCAGCTCCTTCAAACCGTTTGTGCTGTCGATGCGGTTGTCGTCGGCGCGGAGCACCTCCAGCGGAAGGCGCGGGTGCAGGCCGGCGAGACTCGTGAGCCGATTGAAGCTCACATCCAACTCTCGCAGGTGTACGAGCGGACTGACATAGTCGAGGTGCTCAAGTTTGTTGTGCGCGAGGTTCAGCTGCGTCAGTCGCAGAGGCAGCCCGTCGACAAGGGAGATGCGGTTGTAGCTCGCGTTGAGGCGAGTGAGGGAGCGAAGCGGCTGCAGGTTTGTTAGCTCCTGCAGTTCATTACGAGAAAGGTCGAAGGCGGTAATGGCGCAGAGCATCTCACGTTCTTGAGGCGTAGAAAAAACGGCGGGAAGGTCAATGGCTCGAATGCCGCGGCCGCGGCCGCAGACCTCGACTTCCTCCGACCCACCAGAGCCCCGGCTACTGCTCGCCGTCACCGACATGCTCCTCTCCTCCTCTGCTGTGTCAACTTGTAGAGGCTCTGTTTTCTACCAACTCGAGTGCAAGCGATTGATCTCTGCGCAAAACGGCTGTATTGTGTGCCAGCATGCTTGCATGCGGGGAGAGAGGCACTCACACCTCTGCGCCGCTGTCCATTCAAGTCACCGCTACCAACGGGACTCGTGTCTTGGTGGTTGTGTCGTGTGTAGCAGCCTAGCGAGGGATGGCGGTCAGGGAGCGGGGCGAGAGATGGCAAGTGCGAAAAACAGAGCTTAATGCGTCGCAAGA
>NC_009296.2:0-33551 GCF_000002845.2 Leishmania braziliensis MHOM/BR/75/M2904 | reverse complement strand
GTCGAGGCGAGCTGAAAAAGAATTGGTCAATCCCGCACAGACATCCACACCCACAGAGAGAGAGAGAGAGAAAGAGGAGGGGGGATGAGGCTGCAAAGCATCTATTCCGCGGGTGATGCCCCTGCGTCATCCAAGGATTATGGTCAGTGGCGAGAGAGAGGGGTGAGCGATGAAGGGGTCCAGGGTGTGGGTATTTGCGTGACCCCCTTCATTTGCCACTATGAGTACGCAGTAGGAGCACCAGCCGTAGTCACACCAGAGGGTTCTTCTCCTTCCCGGAGCTGCAGGAGCGAGGTGAGTCCGCGAGGTGCGCGGGTAGACCCTGACGGAAACGATATCCTCGATGGATCGCCCTCGTCGAGAGCATTGCTTGTGCCCCCTGCGCCTTTGCGTACAACGGCAGGAGACTTGCGGTAGAGGCCATCGCTGAAGAGCGGCGCGGCTGCTGCGCTCGCGTACGTAACGGAGCGCAGTGACGCCTTTGACGCCTTCGCTACGTCCGCGTTCGTCGTGCGCGCCTTCTCCGCTTGCAGCGCGGCCAACGCATCATGCAGGCGTGTCAGGTCGCTTAGGAGTTCCGCGCGCTCTTCCTGCAGTTGTGTTACGAGCGCCTGCAGCGACGTGCACGGTCCAGGTAATACTGCTGCTGCCTCTCTTTCGTGTTGCTGAGTGCTTGTCGCCGTCTCCTGCTGGCCCTCCTCCACCAGCTGCTGCGTGAGCGCCTCCACGGCACCATAGTGCTCCTCCCGCTGACGCAGTCGCTCTTCAACTTCCTCAGCTGTGCGGCACTCCGTAATCGCGTAGGAGGCCTGCTCCGCTGCGTAGACGGACGCACATAGTGACTTCCACAGTCGCTCCCGCCGCACCGCCCGCTGCACTGTTGCGACGTTGTGCGCCTCCGCTGCCTGCAGTGCTGCCGCCAGCTGGTGCTCCCGGGTATGAAGAGTCTCAAGCTCCGCATAGTGAGCGTTACGCAGCGCCGTCATTTCTTCATGATCAACGCCTTTGCTGTCTGCGGTATCCGAGTCGCTGCTTGCTGAAGCGGCAGAGAAGGGAGATGCGACCGCCGACTGACTCCGCAGTGCCGCCGTGGACGCCTCCCCGTTGGTGGCGGAAGGGTTCGCAGCCGAGGCTGCACCAGTACCAGCGGCCGGGAGCGTGCTGCTCCACAAGCGCAGTAGGTCGACCGCTGCCATTAGTCTTCCTTCCATTGTGTGGTGTGCTGCGACGATGGACCACAACCACTGCTGCATCTGCTGGCGATTGCGCGGGGACTCTTGCAGGTGTTCCAGCATGAGGCAGTGCAGCAGGTTCGCCTTCTCATGCACATCCACGGCGGTAGTCCCTGCCTCGTCGTCGACGATGACCTCCGTCAGTGCCGCGATCTCCGCCTCCAGCATAGCCTTGTCCACTGTGGCTCCCGATGGTAGTGGGACTGCGGGTGCCGCTGGAGCAGGAGAGGGAGACGACAGGGCTCGTCGGCTGTGGCTGGATTCGCGGTAGGCACGCAGCTGTGTCTCTAGCTCCTCGATACGGTGAGCGTAGTGTTCCTGCAAGCGTGCTGCTGATGCACCATCCACTGCGTCGCCTCTTTGCGCCGATGCCCTCACCCCGGACGTGCGTGGAGTGGGGCTGTGCACATGGTGCCGGCCATCAGCAGAACCCGAGGCGGTGTCAGTCGTGCGCGTGTTGGCGAGAAGAGTCAGCAGCTGCGCCACCTGCATCTGGAGCGACTCACACTCCGCTTCCTTCGATTGCAGAGCAGCTTCGAGAGCTGCGTCACGTGCGTGTGAGGAAGACACCGCCGACGCATGGAATGCGCTTGTGTTGCTAACAGATGAGGTAGAGCGGTGGAGCGCACGGGACGGCTGTGCGACAGCGGCGGCTGCCGTGCTAGCGAGCTGGTATGATAGAGGCGCCGTTGTAGAGCAATGGGAATTCCCAGATGAGCGTGACGACGATGCGCTACGCCTTGATGAGCTGCGCGGACTTTGGGCCTTTGGTTGTGATGCGCCTCGCACCTCGGCGCCCCGCGTGCGCATCTCAGAGCTGCACTGGTGCTGCAGCCCACTGAAGTCGACAGACGAGCTCACATCGCTGCTGCTCGATAGTCTAGCAGTAGAGGAGCGGGAGGACTGAGGCGACCTATTGCGGGGTGGGGGTCGTGGTTGGAGTGACTCCGCCGTGTGCTTGACGTCCGGCATAGAGGACGACGCTGCAGAAGATGGAGATGGCCCGGGTCTCATGCTGCTTGGGTCGCCGATTCCCGGCTGTTGTTCCTTTGTGTGTGAGCGTGCGCGTTGAGATGCAGGGAGGCCGCGGATACTGCTAGCGCTGCCTGCACGCCGCCTCACAAACATCGAACGGTAGGTGCGGACAGCCTCCTCTTCCTGTGCTGTCACCGCCTCCACAGCTGCGTGGAAGGCCGGGTGCACCCGTAGTGTCTGCGCCAGCGGCTCCGGAACCGCAGCCCATTGAAGTGCGTTCCCCAGTAGCAGAGTGGCGATGCAGTCAGTCGACTGCAGGTAAGTGGTCACCTCTTCAGCCACGTCGAGCGCGAACTCCGCCGAGAAGTCCGGCCGCTTCGAGAGGTGATGGAAAAAGTAGAAGAGTACGAGCGTACTGAAGCCGCACTCGACGCTGCCGGCTCGGAGGGCGGTGGGATTGAGAAAGGAGAGTGGGATGCGTAGCTTCGCAAAGCGGCGAAAGAGCTGCTCCCAGTTAGCGTGTGCCCGCTGCGTGCTGGAGTGTGTCTGCGCTGGTGCTGGGCGAATGCGAAAGTCAGGGAAGACGAGGTTAAAGAGGCAGCAGAGCACCTCGCCGTCTGCCAGGCCGCTGTAGTCGCTGAGGTGCCGTGAGCTGTAGCGGTCCGCGAAGGAGAAGAGTTCCTTGCGGCCAATCACAATCGCTGTCATGTTTTTCTTCGTTCTATGGCCATGTACGTACGTATAAGTGCACGTGGGTATGTGTGCGCACGTGCCTGCAAAGATATACGCACATCGCGTGCTGCTCAGGCACTGGCGAGAAGTGATGGAGGTGTGCGTGTGTGTGGGTGGACAGCAACGTGGCGCACTGTAGAGTCTGGTCCTTTCAGATTCGGCGTAGCCAAAGAACGAAAGTCATGATTGCACAAGCGCGGACACAAAGGAGGAGGAGGAAGGAAGGAAGGAGGGGGGGGGGGAAGCAGTGCTAGATGAGAGTATCGTAGGTGAGCAAGAACACGCGAGAGATGACATGAAGGCATCGGGCCGCTGCTTGCATTTCTTCCAGGGGGCCATCACACCGACTCACCACAGCCCAACACACAAAAATGCAGGTGAGACTTCAAGACAACGAGACCAGCTGGTGGTGGTGGAGAGGAGAGGAGCGCTGGTGTTGCTCGTCGGGGGAAGAGAGGATGGGGCTTTTCATGCTGCGCGGAGCAGGTTAAACGCACGTCGAGACGAGCACAGAGAGACACACGCACGTGTTGTTTGAGTCCCTGGCTGCGCTCCCAGAGGAGTAGGGTAAGGATGGGGGTGGCGGGTAAATGTAAACAAAGAGAGGCAGGTAATTAGAGGGAGGGGGGGGGGGTGACGGCCTTTCTGCCACTCTCTCTCTCGTAATGTGTGCTTCACTGTGTGTGTGTGTGTGTGTGTGTGTGTGTGGGTGTGTGGGTGGGTGGGTGATCATGGCAAGAGAGGCGGAGGCACTAATCAACGAAACGACTCGGCGAAATCAGGGAGACACACACAGACAGCGACTACAGAAGCAACAATCGCGGCGACAGCAGGAGAGCACCGCATTCTAGCGTACACACGGGGCTGGTTGGCAAACACAAACTCATACACGTCCACACTCGCAGTGAGTGAGAGAGAGAGCGCGGCAACAAGCGTGAAAGCGATACGAGCAAGGCAGGAGGCAGAGGACGTAAGGCGTTTGTCAAGGAACGCGAGTGATAGCCATAAGGGAACTGTACACTTGAGGACACAATGGCGCGCAGACACGACCGGCACCCCACTCCGGACCGTCCCCTTCGCCCACCCCCCAACACACACAACATCGCACTCGTCCATCTTTCTTCCTCATTCCCAGCATCGACACAAATGGCTACCGTGGCAGCAGCAGCAGCAGCAGCCGACAGGAAGGGAGGAGGCTCACGCAGACACCAACGACGCAGGGCGATATGGGAAGGAAAGAGGCATGATGATGGTGCTAAAAGCCACACGTGTGATGGGCCCGTTGCCACCGTCGCGCGCACTGTTTACCGCGGGCTAGAGCGGAAGATGTAGTCCTTCGTCTTCTCGAGGTTGAAGAAGGTGTAGTTGACGATCACCTCATCCAGCCAATTCACCATCGGGTCATTCAAAAAGTCACGATCAATGTAGAAGAAGACGGGCATCTCCACCAACTCGTGCGGCTTGAAGCGCTGCTCCTCGAAGCAGAAGCACTGGATCTTGTTGAGGTAGTTTGTCACCTCCGGGGGCGCAATCGTATAGGATGAGACGCCGAGCAGCGTGCGATTGCTGCGGTTGTACGCAGAGTAGAAAGCCAGCGCCGGCTCGCCGACGAGCACCTCCACCTCCTTCTGCAGAGGCACAAAGGCGATGGGCATCGTGTTGCCCACGTCACTGAGGAACCGCACCTTCAGCAGCTTCTTGGGAACTGGGTAGTTCTTGTTCTGCTCTTCGCGTTCGCGGGCCGCATCAGGGGTATAGAACTTCGGATCCGCGCCACGACCGGTGGGGGCGCAGTACATGCGATACAGCGGCACGAACAAGAAGGTACACCCCAGCGATATGATACCGAGACTGAGAAAGGCGGAGAAGAACTGGCCGCGCTCGTCGTAGTTCTTAGCTCCGTCGTATCCACTCTCGATGCGGTAGCGCCGCCTACCGTCACTTCTTCCTTGCTGTTCGGAAGCGCTACGATCATTAGTATCCTTGCGCGGAGGCGGTGGAGCTCCACTACCCCCGGTCGCAGTGCTTACAATGCAGTACCGCAGCCAGCACCTACGAAGCATCTCGAATTCCCCTCTTCTGTTTCAGAGCTGCGGACTGTGCACAACGACGTAGGCTGGCACACATGCGCGTTCAGGGAGATAGGAGGAGCAGGGGGAGAAAAGGGGAGGGGATGAAGAGCGCTTCGTAATCCACAGGTGGGGTACACTGAAGGGGGGGGGTGCCTGGGTGAATGTAGAAATAACATTCCAACGTACACTCACACCTTCCCTTGCGCATGGAAGGGCTTCCGTTGCCAGGGATAGAGCAGCGGAGCTGGGGAAGTGCTGCTTGACAAAACGCTTGCTCATCCTCCTGGGCAATAGAGAAAGAAAGGAGCATGGGGCAGCTGACAGCGAGTTCGAGTCCTCTGCCTAGCGCTGCGCCTGTCCTTTTCTTGCTACCTTTCGCATGCTTGCCGGCTTTCATGGGTGGGACGGCATTCCGTGCGGGCGTGGGTGCAGACCATGCTGAACGCCTATGCCTTTGAGTTCCCGCTACAGCGCTGAGAAAGTGCCACACGTATGCGCACTGCAGCACGCAGAGACACAGACAAGTGCATCGGTGTCACTACAAGAGTGAGGCGAAGAAGGCGGGGAGTTGACACCCATTCGACCGCCTCGCGCTGTACACGCTCCCCACTCCCCACCGCCGAGCCTTTTTATCACACGGCCCGCCCAACAGGCCCTCTGCAGAGGTCGCTAAGGAAGACTGGGGCAAGTAGGCGAGCGATCAGATGGGGCGGGCACGAAGTGGAGGAGGAACAAAAGGCGAACAAAGCAGGAGAGAAGCCACACACACACACACGAGCCTACAAACATCTGCCGGTACTGCCGCGGCGCACGACCTCCTCCTCTTCCATCTCGCCACCGCTCGCCAGTTGGCGTAGGCAGACATCACCACAGGATAGGCCGGATGCTGCCATCACGGCACCAAATCCTCGCACTGCTTTTCCTCTCCGCCTTACTGTTGCACTCTATGATAATGACGCCACAAGAGTCGACCTCTCTCTCTTCGTGCCGGTCTCTGGGTACGTTCACTTCATTATCACCCACATACGCTCGTGTCTTGTCTTCTATTCCAACTCGCCTCCATCTTTTTCGCTCTATGGAGACGTACGAGGGCGTACGGCGTCCTCGTAAAGCCCCATGGACGTCCGCTTGCCGGGGCCTGCAGAAGACCTCGCTGACTCCGTGCCGTCGCTCGGCGTCTCGAACTCAAGGCTCACACTGAAGTACTCGTATGGCGACCGGAAGAGCGTGTCACGGCGGGCGTCGGGGTGGATGGCCATGAAGTACTTGTAGCAGGCGCGTGTGTAGTGCTGGGACTTGCAGTCGGAGACGATATCTTCGATGTCTCCTGGGGCGGGCCGCACGCTCGGGTAGGTGCGCCCCTTCGGATTTGGGGTTTCCTTCCCCAGCATCGTCCGCAGGGCACCCTCGTCGCGGAACCGAAATGGGCAGCCGTGACAGTCGTGTTGGTCCACCACTGGTGGCAGGCCGAGGATCGTCGCGCAGGAGGCGGAGCTGTAGCTCGTCTTCTTGCCCTCCATGCCGTAGTTGTGTCGCACATTGTACCCGTACGCCGTCTTCGAGAAGGCCTCGACAGAGCCGCCGCCCTTGACCTTCATGAGTGTGGCGAACAGTTCCAGCGAGTCCTCGAGAGAAAGACCGATGGCTTTGAGAAACAGTCCATACGTGAAGCGGCCGTGGTGCTTCAGGTGCCCCTCGCGGCGCAAGTGTGAGTCAACTGCACGCATGCAAGGCGGAAAGTGTGTCTGCGCCAGCTGCTGCACATCTCCGGCTCTCACAGTTCCAGCGACGCCCTCCTGCAGGCTGTCCACTGGGTCGGAGACGAACTGCTGCAGGAAGGCGTCGAGCATCGCCATAACCGTGGACTTGGCGGTCTCTTCCTCAAGCGCCTGCTGCTTGACACGAGCAAGGTAGGCACTGTGCAGGCCGCGATTTAGGCGGGCACAGAAGACCGCCAGGAACACCTCTTGCACCTGGTCTCGGAAGAGGATAGCTTGACCAGCGCGGCACAGCACGTGGCGCTTCTTGATTAGGCGTGTTGCCAGGGAGAGAGGGACGGCATAGTAGTTCTCTGCCCGCCCCTCCGACTCGCGTGCACTGTCTGCCTTTACGCGGCGGTACTCGAGGTATTCCTGCAGCAGCGGGTCCGCTAGCTGCACATCCGACAGCGGCGCGCATGGAAGCCCGTTGTGTTTCATCAGGTCAACTAAAAACGTTAAGGGGTTCTTCGCCACCTCCATCTTGATGCGGGCCATCAGCAGCACCCGCTCCGTCCGTACTAGCCAGTCTCGCCACCGCTCACTCATGCAGAAGGCGAATCGGCAAAGCAGGTGCGATGTGACGTCCTCCTCCGGCGCGAACACAATGCTCGCAGCTTGGCTGGAGCCAGCGGCGCCTCCAGTGGATCCACGTGAGGAGGAGCGCCTACCTGAGCCACTGCCGGAGGCTGTCTCGTCGTAGCCTAGCGAAACCATCTTACCCCGCGACGCATCTGTTGCCGTGCTTGAGCGCCGCTCTTCTGGCAGGCGCGCGATGATCGTATCGAGCACCGATTCGAAGCTCTTTGCCTGCGGCGAGTTCATCCGCTGGTCTATCCATGCGAGAAGCTCCATCCGCTTGGCCACCATTGCCTCCAGCTCGAAGAGGGTACTGTTTCCATGCGGCTTCTGTTCGTACATGGTCATCCAGTCCGCGGATGTCATGGCCACGAGCGCCTTTTTCTCCCCGGCCCCAGCGCTGTACTGCTGGGGCAGCGTGGATGCGGTGATGGCTTGCATGGCTAGCGGATAAATGGGGGACGTCAACAAGGAAAACGCAGGGCTAGAGTAAGGGGGCACAAGGGATGCAAGAGGGATTGGGTATGTTTGCACATGTATGGACGGAGGAGCGCGCGCGCGTGTGTGTGTGCGTGTGAGGGTGTGTATGTCTGTGCGCTACGGTGTGCGCTTTGCGTTCTATGGGAAACCCAAAGCCCTGCGGAGGCGGGCGCAGTCGATGTTGCGGGTCTGTATGCGACGGCGTGCGCGCGTGCGTGTGGAGTTTGATTATCGCCTCTGTTGTGTTTCGAGGAGGGGAGAGAAGATTTGGGTGGACTGCGGCACAGATGCACACGCACGCCCAAATGAGGAAGATGTTCAGCGGAGGGGGGGGAGGCAGGAGGGCCATTGAGGGATGATGGAGGTCTCCAAGCGCTGCAGAGCCATGGACTTTGTGGGAGAAAAAGCAGCGCTAAGACGATACACAGAGACGGAATGGTCTGTGGGTTCGCCACTGGAGGAGACTAGAAGCCCTATGTTCACCCCTAGCGCCTCCACCTTCGCAATGGGATGCCTAGGCACGCACGGAAAGGAAGGAGCACGCCGCTGCACAGTGGCGCGCCAACCATCGATTCTCAGGGTAAAACAGAGCGTAGCCACTCCTTACCTGATTTACCCTTACGAAGTGTCTTAGGCTTGAAAGAGCGAACATTGTACGAGGTAGCACACGCCCAAGGAGAAAGAAGAGCCCCAGTCGTGACTACAACCAGGTTGATTGTGCGAACGAGCGCAGAAGACGAGAGATGAAATGCGGGCAGCTGCCCGCCTAAAGGAAGCAGCAGCCAAGAAAGAGACACACCACGTGCGTCACCGGCGGTTCACGGAGAGGGAGCGAATTAGACATGCTTAGAGCGAAAAGATCCTGCCGAGGTGTGTGTGTGTGGGGGGGGGGGGGGAAGGGGGGATTCAAGCATAAAACCAAATAAATAAGTCACTACAGAAAGTCGGCGCCAACGAGTGCGTGCCGAGTGGCGCAGGTTGAAAGCACCGGTTGCACGACATACACCGAGCAGGCACAGCGAGCGTCTCTCAGTCGTGTTGCTGTATAACAGTCCTAGAGGCATTCTCCTGTCCTTCGAATAGTAACGACAGGCACCACTCGCATTAGCTGCGCTTCTTTGATGTGGATAGAGCACAGAGGTATCGTTCCTCCTCCTAAAAGTCTTGCAGCACGCAGGATGCGCAGCTGCGTCACAGAATGTTCGCTCCGCTGTGGCACACACACACACACACACACATACATACACCCACTCCCTCACTCCCCCCCACACACACAAGCGCCTCACGAGTTCGTGGCCTGCCGGCGTCGAACATTGTAGCGCAAGGAGAAGAGCGACGGCTCACGGCTCAGGTCGTCGTTGCAGTCGTCGGCGCCGACATACACCTTCATCTCCTCCTCTAGCTGAGGGTCGTACTTGTGGACGATGAGGCGCGCCTGCTTGGCGAGGTCCTCGCGGCGCTCGTAGAGCTTCTTGAACTGCATGTGCTGCGAGGCCAGGGACATGAGCAGCGGCAGCGTGGCGCGCAGCTCCATGATGGCCTCTTGAAGAATGAGCAACGAGACGTACATAGCCATGGGGAGCGAGAATAAAATCACTAGCGCCGTGCGGGTGTCGGAGTAGAGGAAGACGATGAACGACACCAGCAGAAACGCTGCCGGCACCACAGCAAAGGCAAACATGACCTTGAAGGACCCGGTGACATCGGCACCGACGATCTTGACAGAGCTCTCCGACAGCGCGCGTTTCGTTTGCTTGAGGGCGAAGTATTTGATAATGCCACCGATAGGCAGGCCTACGACGAAAAAGGGCACGAGGATGACTGCCATCAAGTACAGAGCAAACACGCGACGCAGCAGCAGCGCAATCTGCAGCGCCTCGCTGTCGGCGTGAAGAAGCTGCTTCAGCGTTGCTACCTGGCTGTCACGGATCATCAGCGCCTTGCAGAAGTCCAAATAGTTCTCTACCTTCTCACGGAACTCCGCAAATTCGGCGCTCTCGCGCTGCTCCTCGATGACGTTGCCTAGCCGGCGGATGAGTCGCAGGTAGTCGTGCCCGGAGAGTGTGCAGTTCGGCGGCTGATAGAGCTGCCGGAAGGAGTGCAAGAAGCTCAGCGTTCTGTAGTCTGGCACGTTGATCGTCACGGCATGCAGCGCCGCGTTCAACTGTTCGAGAAATAGCCCCGTCGCCTTGCGCTTGTCAGTGTCGAAAAGCTTCACCAGGTCGTCCGGAGGCGAGAAGGCCTCGCCAAACTCGATGTAGGCTCGGCTGCGAAACTTGTGTCCGTAGAGGTACGTAAGACCCACTGGCACAATCTTCACGCTAATGTGCCGTTCTACCGCGCCGAGGCTGAAGAGGGCCACGCCGGCTTTCAGCGGGAGGAGCGATGTGTGGTCATGCGAGCCACCCTCGGGGAAGATGCCAATGCAGTGATTTTTCTGTAGTGTGTCGTACACCTGGGCGTACATCTCAGAGTGGTCGATACGTGCCGAGTACTTGAAGCTGGTGGGGGCGTGCACCTCGTGCTCCGCTGGTATCGGCACTGTCACCTCCACCTCCTCGTCGGAGGTGATGCGGCTCACCTGCGCACGGCACTTGGCGTTTCCGGGGACTCCCCAGATAAGAACGTCGCCCTTGGAGAGCTTCGAAAAATGTGTGCCAGAGCCGATGATGAGCTTGCCCTCCGTCCTCACCAGCTTGCCATCACCGGCGACCAACGGCACATCCTGCGGCCGCACAACCGGGACGGAGTTGAACATGCGTCCTAATGTGCCAATGACGGGTTGGTGGAAGGACTTTTCTGCCATGAGGAAGCGCACAGGTCGGCCACAGTGCGAGTGCATCATGAGCGCGTCGATGAACTGGTTTTGGTGGTTGCCGTAGAAGACGACGGCACCGGCGCGAGGAATGTTCTCGCGCCCCACAACCGTCACCTCGCGGAAGTACACGCTGCGCAGCACCCACATGAGGAATTCACCCATGAGGCGCACGAGCGTGTGGTGGAACCTGCTCACCTGTTCCACAAGGTTCACCTTCCGCAGACGATCACGGTGATCGGGCCATTCCTCAATAGGGATGCTCTGGTGACACTCCTCACAGAACACGAATTTGCTTCGACGAAGGGAAGCTCCGATCCGATCCTTTGACTTGAGTGCAGACTTGGGCGCCACCCGCGACACCGCAGCGGCAGCCGTGGAAGTGCTGGAACAGGCAGCGGCTGGGGTCTCCTCCACAGTAGGAGACACGCTTGCGGCCGCGGGCAGTGACGTGGTGGGGTGTGTCTCAGTCGAGTCGGTGAACTCTTCTGGCATAGACGGGGAAGCCGCGGTGGCGGCTGGCATCATCGCAACCGACGGGGAGGCCTCATTCTCGACTGCATGCGCAAGCGACTCCTCCTCGAGGGAGAACTTGACGGAGCGGTCAGCTGGAACTGCCATGGTTAAATTGCTGAGGGAGGGGGACGGCGTGTATCCGTACTATCTGCTCCAGTGGTTTCCTTCCTGGACGTAGAACGCGTACACAGCTGGTGAAGGTGTTCCGTTTCGTTTCCGAGCGATACGTTAGGGAGGGAGTACGTGGAGGTTGGAGCGGATGTACCTGCGTGTGCAATGCGAGAGAAAAGAGAGAATGAAGGAAAGGTGCATTGAATACGGTAGAGAGAGGCGTGGGTGAGCTCTTCGTACGGGAGTTGTCTTTGTTGAGAGGCGGCGGAGGTTGTTCCTCTGCGCAGAGACGAATGAGGTAAACTCTTTGTTGCAGCGGTAACGAAAAGGAGCACGAACGCGCACATAAGCCCACAGCGAGCTACTCCGAGAGCGACACACCCACACACGTGATAGGGCCTTTCGGTTTCTGTCTCGCTCTGAATTCACAGCAGTCGACTAGTAGATACGCTTCCGCTCCCCCTTCTCCAGGATGCGCATCGCGTCGTGGTATACGTCACGACAAGCGTCACCGTTAATCTCCGCAGCGGTGCTCGGTTTCTCCTCGGCCTTGAAGATGTGCATGATCTTCTCAGCTGCGAGCAGCGCGACGGGCGGGTATGGGTCTGAGAGGACCGTCCTCCACGTGCGCACCTCCACCCCACGACGATCGGAGCTCTGGTGGCATAGCAGCAGAACCAGCACATGCCGCGCACGGCACACCGCGGCAGCCTGGCTTTGCTCGAGGCTACGGTACATGCCCCACAGCATGCGAAGCCCAACGAACTGCACAGCAGCAGTGCTGATGCACAGCGCGCGCTCTTGAATGACCATGGCTGACACGTCGCTGACGTCGTTTGCGGTGTGCAGGTGAAAGGACGACCTCGTGGGGACGCACAGATACTCGACAAGGTGATGGTAGAGCGCCATGGCAGTCCGAATGTCAATGGTATCGCCGCGGTCGAAGAGGACCACCTCCAGGACGGTGCGGAATGTGACAGCATCGCGCTGCGGGGACGTACGACACAGCAGATTCAGTGAAAAGAGAAGGGAGGCGCACATGTGACCCACACGTGCGCGGTTTCCGATGCGCCCACGGCCATCTTTGTAGAAAACTAGGTTGCGCACTAGCTTATCCGTCAGGGCGCAGTGAGCGTCGCCTGGCAAGTACCGCGAACTCCAGCGGAGGCTGACAAAGGCGAGCCGCCAGGCTGCAGTGTACACCTTGGTGTCATTCGTGTCCCGGTGCCCTTCCAGCAGCAGCGGCACGGTCTCCGTTACCTCACCCAGCAGTACCTGAAGGGCTGCCAAAAATGCCTCCTCATCCTTTCGCCGCAGCACCTCGATGGCCCTGAAGCGCGCCTGCATGTAGCCCTCCAGTTCGGCATCCTCAGCAAGCAACCCTAGCATGTTCTCCACTAGCGGCAGCACGACGTTCCAGCTCTTCTTGGTGCCGTCAAAGTCAGACTTAACGAGGCCGTCAGCGATGCGGCGCGGAAGCTCCCGTTGCACTGCCTCAGACATGTAGTACAGTAGCGGATAAGTATGCCAGAAAAAATCAACCGACATCAAATCGCTGAAGGCACCGGCGCGGGCCTCGGCGGACAGCTGGCTGGACGCGCGCATGCCGCTGCGTGCACCGTGCATCCCTTGCCGGCGGGCCGCGCACGCCACCAGTAGCTGGAAGAGAGCCTTGCGCGCGCCTGGCGTGGTGCAGTGCCGGTAGATGGTGAGAATGTCAGACATCGCAGAGCTGCCTAGCTTGGCAAAGGCAACTTCATCGACGACGAGATTGTCGGCAGCAGCCACATCCACGTCCTTGTTCGATAAGAGGCTCCGCGCGAACGCCTGTGCCAGGATGGTAAACGTTTCGGGATGCAGCTCCCACAGCCCCGGCAGCTGCAGCACCTGAAAGAGCACGCGACAATCAACCAAGTGCCGATAGGAGGGCGGCACCACCGCCAGAAGGCACTTGGCAGCTGCCGTCCACGTCGTCTCGTCACAGATCTTCAACACTGCCTGCCGCTCCACCACGGTGAGCACCATCCACACCACCTCCTGCTCTAGTGCCTCGGTGCACCCGGGGTAGACACCTGCGGGGTCGATGAGCTGCACATGTACGCCGAGGTTGAAAATGAAGTCGTAGACGTGGTTGCGCACGCACAAGTAGTCGCTCTCCATCATCTCGAGCAGCATGGGCAGGTAGCAGATGGTGACGGACCGGAAGTGCAGCTGTGGTTCAGAGAGGTGCAGCTTAGTGACGTAGCCGTCGCAGAGCTGCTTCATAAAGAAGAGGGTAGCCTGCATCACGTTCGGGTTCACCTTGTAGTTTGCCGAAAAGGTGGACATTATGCTGGTCTGCCGTACCACAGTAGACTCGAGGCACAGCAGCGGGAACTGATCCACGTACGGGGGGCACCACACGCGCTGGTACATGACCTCGCTGTAGCACTTTACGCCCTCATTCTTTTTTACGGACACGCTCATCCACTTCATGTAAGGCACAGCAGAGATGGGAACGCTACCACTTCCCGGCGCCGTCGCAGAAAAGTCGGCCAGCAACGCCAACTCCGAGGCATAGCCTTGTCGTGAAGACCGCGCTATCGAGCTGGCCAGACCCTCCAGCGGCGCTTCACGTAGCAGTGCATCTACCAGCTTCAGCACGTCTTGGCTGACGTCGCCGGATGAGTGAGCCTTGCAGAAACCTTTGATGCTCTCGAGGCATTGCCGAGATGGTGGGAAGCTCTGGACGTAGTTTACTAGCAACATCATGATGCGCGGCCGCCGTCCCGGGTCCTGTGCGAGGTCTAGACAGCACTGATAGACATGATTTCGCCCCTTCGCGTCACTGAGGAAGCGTGCAAGCTTGGCGGTGGACTCGCTGTCCAGTCGACCCTGCGAGCACCGCGCCGCCTCGTTGATGATGATCTTGCTAAGCTCCTGCTCCTCCATTGGGCTGCACACTCGCTAAGCTCTGAGGGAGAGGAATAAGAAAATGCACAGACGAGCAATTGCGTGCTGTATGCGTAAGAGTGAGACGAACGCACTGCTCAAAGGGGGGAAGGGGTGCGACCACTATCGGATATACCTTCTCGCATGGTGACGTAGAAGAAGTGAGGCCGAGGAGAAGTGAGTAAACAAATGCAACAGCAGAGCGAGAGAGAGAAGGTGGTGGTGACGATAGAGGAGGGTGGCCACTGGACCGAGAATCCAATCAAGACGTCGTTGAAGAGAGGAAGAGGAAGGACGGAGAGAAGAACGTAAGAGCTTGTGAGAAGTTGAGAGAAAAAGAGCATGTTTGTACGTGTGTGTGCATGTGTGTGGGTGTGTGTGCTTGTGCCTTTCTCCAGAAGAGCACAAGAGGTGAAGCGTCGCTGAATGCTAAATATCGCCTTGGACTCGCCGTCCCCTCCCCCCTTCTCTTTCTTTGCGTCTCGAGCGCAGCAGCAGCGGGACAGGCCATTTTCGCGCATCTTTTTTTTTTTGTTATTCGACTTAGAGAAGCGGAGTTACACGGCTGGGAGGGCGCGCAATCAGCACAGCTCGAGTCTGACTGCTACTGCTGCTGGGGTCAGTGCACATCAGCCAACCCTGAGTAAGGTGTCAGGCAGAAGGAGGCAAGACGTACAGAGAGAGAGAGAGAGTGCCCCTCCACACACTCATTCCAACACGCACACGCACAGACACACAACTGACCACTACAAGTCTCACTACCGCCGTCGCCCTCCCGTCACTCGAAAAAGAGATCAGCGACAAAGTGGAAGCGCTTCGGCGCGTACGACTTCACACATCGAAGGTCAGTAATGCGGACGGATGCGGCGACTTCCTTTCCGAGCTCATCCTGGACGTCCCTCAGCGCTTCCTGGGCAGCGCAGAGCTTCTCGGCGAGGAAGTGGTAGTGCACGATGCCACTGTTCCTCCCTGCCTCGTTGCGCTTGAGGAACGAGGCGGCGCGTGGGAGAAATGACTTGCAGGTGGGGATGTAACCCATTAGCACACGGTCGCACTTGCCCACCAGCTCTTCCCCCACCTCGCGGTTGTCGCCGCACACGGGGTGAATGAGGTGGCCCACCCTGTTCAGTACGGCATTCAGCTTCACAAAGTCAATGCTGTCTGGGTTCTTCTCAAGAGCGTGAATCTCCGCCACGTTGCCATGCATCGCTAGGGGCAGAGCGAAGTAGCCAATGCCGCAAAACATGTCTACTACCACCTCACCAGAAGCAGCGACGGCGCCAAAGTGTATTCGCTCCGTTGTGTTGCCGCTGCTGAACATCACCCGCGACACGTCGAAGCTGTATATGACGCCGTTCTCCACATGTGCCGTGAAGGTCGGTGACGCTGTCCACCGCTTCAGCGTGCTCTCCATGGCATCAATTGTCATACACAAAGGTTGCCCTCGCTTCTGCGCATCACTCCAGCGGCGATGAATGGTGCGTCGCAGCGACGTCGCATATTCCGTCAAGGCGGTGTCCGCCTGGAACAGGAGCTGCAGAGATGGGCGGCGCAGCTCGCCAACGATGCCGTCCACCTCCAGCAGTACCACGTCGACTGAAACCGGAGCGAAGGACTGGGCAAAGAAGCGCATCAGTGGGCGGACTTCCTCTACCGAGGTGCCATCGTTCAGGCGAATCACCACGACGTGACCGTGCACCTCAAATTTGCGTGGAAAAAGACGACGGACGCTGTCAACAGACATATCTGGATAGGCTGCACATACGCTGGCGGTAAAGAGATCAATCTTCTGCGGTGTGCCACCCTTGACGAGCTTGCGCTCAGCAGGGCCTTCGTTTCGCTTTAGTCTCTTGGCACCATTCTGCGGGACGGCCAAGTGCTTGAGCACGAAGTACAACACAAGAGCCACCACGGACGCGATGGACACCAAACGAAGCACTGCTAGAGACATGGGATTTTCCGGCCAAGTGCCTCCTGACAGTACTCAAGGTGTGCGCTGGATAGAGTAAGAAGCACCAGCAGCAACGTGAAAAGATGAACGGAAGAGAGCGACACGAAAGAGAGAGAGAGAGAGAAAGAGAGCAACGACCATTTTTCGTTCGGTAGCGCGCGCCAGTAACACTATGGAAAACAACTTCACATGGAAGAGAGTACATATACAGCAAGGCTGTAGAGAGAGAGAGAGCACACGAGAGCAACAGCCTTTCACTTCATCCGCAGCTTCTTCTGGCTCACGAGAGAGCGCGCCTTTTCTGCATGGTCTTACTGCTGCCCGGGGTTCAGCAAGACCATGCAGAAAAGGGGGCAAAAACAGAGAAAGAGGCTGCGCTGTGCTGATCCGCAAGGCCCCCACACGCAGAGGCAATGTGGTTGTGTCCCAGTCAGATCGCAATTTCCCTTTTCGAGAGTGCGTTTTTTTTTTTTTCGCTGAGCCAGCCGGACACTTGTCTCCCATGCACGAGATCCCGGTTCCACGGTGGCAAGGGGGATGACGCCGAGGTAGCACTGTAGAGAAATGGCGGAGAGAGGAACGATCGCGCGAGAGAGACACGAGCCAAAGACATGAGGACGACGATGGTAGAAACGCGGATTCGAAGAATTTGCCGCGTAGGAGAAACGGAAGTTCACGCTACAGCCTCGGAAACGAAATGAGAAAACGCCACTGAAGCCCCACTAAACAAATAAAAGAAAACAGCGACTGCCCTCGTGACTCATGGATGACAATAGGCGCGATCTCTTTCCACGAGAGACCTGCAACGGCGAGGACAACACAAGTCTTGTCGAATCATTTGCTTTCTTTTCTCCCCTTCTCCGGGATGAGCCCGTGCACAAGGCTCAAAAGCAGCGAGAACATTTGTTTCATTGCCACTTTGGTGGCTCGGTATGCGCGTCTTCTCTTGAGAGGCGCGGCTGAAAGAGTAGATTATGAACGTTTCCGTTTGCCTTCGCTTTGTGCTGCTGATGCTCTTGTGTTGTAGTGACTCCCTTCTGGCGAGAGAGAGAGAGCGCTTCCATTAGGAAGATGCTCAAATGAAATTAAGAATGACAATGGGGAAAGGTATAGCCCCCTCGCGCGCCTGCGCCTGAATCGCCTGCAGCTGCCTCGTGTGTTTTCCCCCATTTCACTGCTTCTCAACAAGGCGGTCCACCGTGACGGGAATGGGAGGGGGGGGGGGAGAGGTAAAAATGAGTAGAAAAAAGGGGAAAGCTATTTAGTAGGATCCACCTCTCTGGCTAACCTCCTCCGCAGCACGTTACGAATTGGCGCACTGATACAGCACTTTCACCCTGTACCCCGTCAGGCAGCGGCCCTACACGAGTCAGTGCGTCAGTGTGGAGGGAGTCCATAGCAGTAAGAAAAACAAGCACAATGGGCACAAAAAAAAAAAAGCGACCCCCGAAGCCGGAAAGAAGAAAACGAAAAGGGAAAATTTGATGTCACTCTCGTTTTCGGCTACAGTACCCTATCTAAGTAAAGTAGCAGAGCGCTGTGTAAGCATACACACCTACACACGCACTTACATGTTGCTCTTTGCTTGGAGGTGGTCAATACCCATGGACTGGAGAGCCTCTTTGGCGCACTTCATGAGACAGTCACAGTTGGTAAGCAAAGTGTGTCCAACGATGCCAAAACGAAACGTCTCGGCATACGACGCCTTGCCAGGATAGATGATGAGACCACGATCGTTGAGGTAGGTGTAGAACTTCTTGAAGTTCCAGCGCGGATCAGTTGGCATGTTGACACACACCACAATGTTGGCGCAGCTCGGCTTCCGTTCGTCCAAGAAAAGCGTGAAGCCCATCTCTTTCACAGCTTTGCGCACCAGCTGTGCCTTCGCCTGGTACGTCTTCTGCCTGCCTGCCAAGCCGCCGTCCTGCTTGTACTCTACGAGTGCCTGTTGCAGCGCCATCACAACGTGGACCGGTGGCGTGACGGCAAACTGACCGCTCGCATCGAACGATTTCAGCTGCATGCTAAGGTCAAGTGTGGCACCACGAGCGCACCCCTTCGCAGCTTCGATGAGCGAGCGGCGGGCCAGGATGATGGAGATTCCAGGCACGCTGTGCAGACATTTGTTCGGTGCAGTAACTAGCACGTCGCACGCCTTTTCGTAGTCGCACGGGATACCGCCAAAGGCGCTGATGCCGTCAATGATAATTTTGGCGTGGGGCAACTCGCGGCGCACCACCTCGGCTATTTGCTCCGCTGGGTAGAGCATACCGGTGCTAGTCTCGTGGTGGACGAGGCCCACGGTTGTGACGTCTGGGTTGGCGCGGATGACAGATTCCAGCGCACTCATCTGCAGCTCCTTGCCTTCACCGAGCTTCAGCTCCACCATTGGGAACTTGAACCTATTTATCACATACGCCTGCTTCTCCGAGTACTTGCCAGAGTTGACGAGCAAGAACTTGCCACCTGTGCGCGGGAAAACGGTGGAGATGGCTGCCTCAACGCCCATCGACCCCGAACCCTGCTGCAGAATGCACGTCCACTCTTTAGGGTTTAATCCAGAAATAGATATAAGTTCCTCGCGGATAAACTTCACTGCTTGCATGAAGCGAATATCGCGACTGGCATAGTCAGTCAGCATGGCCTTCTTCACCGTCTCCGAAGTCATCAGCGGACCCGGAGTGAAGAGAATCGGTTTCACAGGAGGCAGCATTATTTGCGGTGGGCTACAAGAATAAAGAAGAGGACGGAAGGCAGCGGGAAGTCGTGTGCTTTTCCTGAGATGCCACCAGCAAAAACAAGCTGACTGGGAGCAGACAGGGGCACAAAAAAAAAAAATGGTTGAGAGAGAGTTATAGAAGATCCTTTTCATCGAAGGAAGGGAATAGTGTGTCTGGCGCAACGCGGATACTCAGACCACGGAAAAGACGCAACAGTAAAGAAAAAAACCTACTTCCAGACAGCAGCGGGGGGCGCATCACGCCGTCTCATCAGTGTAAAGTGCGATTCTCCTCATGCGAATAAACCTTTCGCCGCAGTAGCATTTCTATCGGTGAAAGCTACTTCTTCAGAAAAACGTGCTGCGACGCTTCCCAAAGCGGAGTCCTGCAAATCAAATGATCGTATTCGATACTGGAAAGAGAAACAGCTCAACTACAGTTGTGTTTCAAGAACACAGTGAGACAAGCTACAAGCCTGTCTTTAAAGGAACACACGTTTATTCCAATAGAACGCCCCCTTACAGATGCCATGCATACGATATGCCCTTGCAATGCAAAAGAGTAGAACAAACATGAGATGACCCGTTTCCTTCTGTTCAGACAAAAAAAAAGAAGAAACGCCTGATCACGTTGCAATAAGAGTGAAAGAAAGACAATTATTCACATGGAGAACACAAGCAAACATCCAAGAACGATCGGCCACCTAACCGGCAGCAAACGATACACATAGCTCCTATTCACACGTCAGATCTCCTTGAGAAGTGAAGTGATGCCAGCAGGAGGACCTGATTACCACTAAGACGAAAAAGGGGGACACAGTACTGACGCACTGTATACCCGAAGTCCTCCTTTTTTTTTGCATAATAAAACAGTAGCCAAGAGAAGTGTTGCGGCGATCCTCTTTCCGTTAGCCTGCGCACACCATCATACGGGAAGTCCAACAAAAGCTCTACCGAATAATCAGCGTGCAAATGCTGCACTTGAGCTCGGCAATGCGCTTCCGCAACTCAGCAGCAACGTCTTTGTCAACATCCATGATCAGGTAACCGATCGCTTTGCTGGTCGCCAGAAACTGCATACCAATGTTGCAGTCCAAATCCAGCGCAATTTTGTTGATGTCCTTCAGCGCACCAGGTACGTTCACGTGAACGTTGGTGAGACGAAAGTTCTGCTTGGCCACCGGCGGTGGAACAAGCTGCGGGAAGTTGACGGCACCAGCGGTACTGCCACTAGTCACGAACAGAGCAAGCGCCGAACCTACCTCCACACCGATGGCCTTCTGCGCCTCGCAGGTCGACCCACCCACATGGGGAGTCAGAATAACGTTGGGAATACCTTGCAGCGGTGTCACATGTAGCTCATTGTTTGCCCTTGGTTCCTCCGGGTACACATCGATGGCAGCGCCGGCGAGATGTCCTTCACGAAGAGCCTTTGCTAATGCCTCAAGGTCAACAACCGTTCCGCGGCTAGCATTGATTAAGTAGGAGCCCTTCTTCATCAATTGGATCTGCTCCTCCCCAATCATACCCTTGGTAATATCTGTCTCCGGCACATGAATGGTCACAAAATCGGAAAAAGTGAGTAAATCATTTATATGGACGACCTTAGTGGCATTGCCAATCACGAGTGTCGGAACAACATCGTAAAAGACTACGTTCATGCCGAGGGCCTCAGCAAGTACACCAACTTGCGAGCCGATATGCCCGTAGCCGATAATGCCAATAGTTTTACCGCGCACTTCGTAGCAACCCAGGTGAGTCTTGCGCCACACACCCTGATGCACCTCCTCGCTGCGCTGCGTAATCTTTCGCGACAAGGCGATAACCTCACCGATCACAAGCTCAGCAACACTGCGGGTGTTTGCAAACGGAGAGTTGAACACCACCACACCTCGCTTGTTTGCATAATCCAAGTCCACTTGATTTGTTCCGATACAGAAGCAGCCAATTGCGAGAAGCTGGGGTGCCGCATCAAGCAACTCCCGAGTCACGCGTGTCTTGCTGCGGATGCCAAGAAAGTGCACGTCCTTGATCTTCTCCAACAGAGCGTCATGTGGCAGAGCGCTAGGAATAGCTTCCACGGTGCAGCCTTTCGACTCCAGCAGCTCTTTTGCTGCTGGATCAACACCCTCCAGCAGGAGAGCGCGGTAGGGTGAGTCTATGAGGGCCGAGCTCATGGAAAATATTGGAAATTGTGTAGATGAAATGAGCAAACGAGCACTAATACGGGAAAGCAAATACTGAGCAAAAGTGCTCCCCAGTGCCGGTATATGGTATGCAACTGAGAAAATTAATATAGCGCAAAAAAAAAAAAAAGAGGGCCCACCAGTAACAGATATGGAAAACATGAAAGATTGACCAAGTAACATGTAGTCAAGAAGAAAGAGAGCAGACAACTGTAGGGATGTAAAAATAAAAAAGAAAGTGCCCTACTGAAGACAACTAACGTGTCCTTGTCCTGCGACATATGCGGCGCTACCACGGAATACAACACTCAGTAAAAAGTGCAAATTGCATTCTCAGCTGTGTTATGAGCTTCAAGGTTTCATCCAAGTAATTAAACATAACTTGAAGGTTCTTAATCTGCGATATGTCATCATCTTCCCTTTTCAGAAAAAATAAAGAAAAAAAGAAAGCAAAGAAATGGATCACGTCCCGTAGACAATAGAGAAAAGAAGGTGAAAACAAACCCAAGGAGGAGCTAAAATACCCAAAGAGAGAAATGCATGTGGAAGTTGACATAAACCAAAGAACCTGCGCATAACAGATCCTAACATGCACATACTCTATAAAGCGAGGAGCATAGCGCTGACGCGCAACAAAAGTGAACTATAACAGATCAATGATTCATCTTCCCTTGGTAATATCACCACAGCGTAGAAACTATATGACAAACACGAGGGTGTAGAATTCCAGTGTCTACAATTCCTCATGGCTGATGGATGACTCAGAGGATGATGCGTCCTCTGCGCTTTCAGCCAGCTGAACAGGGGAAAACCTTGGTGTCTTCTCCCCTCGCCGCTCTGCATCGATGATGCGCTGAATTCGTAACGCCGCTTCTCCCCGCACGGCCAATATGTTCTTTGGCACCTGGAAAACTCGCCGAATAGAGATCCATTCCAGACCGACTCGTAATCCGCGGTCAGGAGAAACAAGAACTGTTTCTGAGGCCACACTGACATCAACAATATCACCTGTCACAACCATAGAAGTACCAGGAAGCACGTAGCAGCACCTCATACCTTGTACTTGCTTTGCGACGTCTTTGGTAAGCACACTCACAGCTGATGCGATTATCGGCTGTACACCAAGATCCAGCAGTGAAAAGTCAAAGTATTTCGATGTGACACAGCCCTTTCCGGCAGTCATGACGTCAAGCTCACAGTCCATAGGCACAGTCGAGCCCACTATCGACTCCGAGATCTCATCAACAGAGCGGCTCCGCTTTCGTCGTTCTTGAGTTGATGACATAAAAACAGCGTTGTCGCGCGATGCGGATGAAGACCTGTCATTGCTGCTGCTGTAGGTAACCTCGCCATGAAATTCACGCGGCAGCGAGAGCGAATCTGGATCTACACCGGAATCAGACGACTCAGATATCGCCTGACTAACACCATTGATCCGCTTTGGAAATCTGGCTGGTTCACTCCTGCTGTGCTCAGATGCAAAACGCAAGAACTCAAGAAGTGGCACTAGGTGCTTCTTCTCTGCGGCACCGTTGGTCATCTTGGTAGACAGGTAACGCCCCTTTTCTATCTAGTTGATTGAAATGGACCAGAGGGTAGAGAACAGAAAAGAAAGTAATACGAGATCAGTTGCTAAGGCAGGAGATGGGTTGTTTTCCTCCAGAAGAATGTGCGGACAGCACACCTGCAAAAGGTAATCTACGAAAGTACGTGCGCCATTTGTGTATGAAGCGCATGGAGAAACGCAGAACGATCTTTTCTTTCTTTGATTCAAAGCTTCTCCGCTGTTTATTTCAATGCAGAGAACACTATCATTTTTCTGGGGAACTGTGTGTCATGGCTGTGAACAAAATGCAAGCACCTTCAATTAGACTAGCGGCATCGCAAATGCCAACCCCCGGGGCCCCGCGGGTGAACATGATTTTCGCCAGTGGGCTGTTGGGGGGTCCGGGCGTAAGTTTGCCCCTCTGTTTGTCGCTCCGCACGCGCCCCACGCACCCCCTGGCACGTCGGGGTGCCAGACCATCCCAACACCTCCATGGAAAACGTCATCTCCAGGAAGCGCGGGGGGGGCACCCTGTGCAGCTTTGGCCCGCCGCTTTCACCACGCAAAGAGTACCTTGCATCTATTTCATCGCAGCATTACATGCGGATTCCCAATGGGGATCAACTCGTGAATGACGCTGCCGCTTACCTCGTTTCGCACAGAAAAAGTGAGCCACATTCACCCAGTCGTTGCTTAGCTGACATCACGCAAATATGTGTCAGTTTCCCTTCACTGCGGCGTACGGTATGTGAATTCACAGCTCAAATCACTTCCCTCAATGCGTCCAGGTGCAGTTCTTGGTGCTCCGTCATAATGCTGCACCTCTGATGTGTGAATTGACGTCCTCTCGTTCATCTGTGCATCTGATTCCTTCAAGTGACCGCCACCGATGTCATGAGCGAAATCTCAAGTGTCCCTTCATCGCCGTGACAGACAACAAGCACAAACTGGCACCTGCAATTCTTTTCCACACCTGCAGCACCTTTATTTTTCCCCTTTAAAGGATAGTGCTCCCCCATGATCGCCGCCGTTGAAGCAGCTCCACCATATAGACGGCGAAAAGAAAAAGACCAAGGGTACGCTCTATACACTTTTTCACTCTTCCCCTTCTCAACCATCCGTTTTGTGCTTTCCCCCTTGATCATTAGCTGTATACGCATTACCAAACCATAGGGTACTGTGGTGTTCGGTTCAACGTTTTTTTTTTTGTTTGAGCTGAACCTCTCTTTCTCCCATCGCCACTCTTCATGACGGCGCCTTTCTCATCTTTGAGTGCTGTCACGTGCAGCGACATCATCCTTGATGACCGATACATATGTAATATGTGCACTAAGCCAATGATTCCTGCGGTGCGGAACAGACATTGCAACCACTGCATCTGCTTCCGTTGCTCATTTTTGTGCGAGCCCAGGTGCCCGTTATGTCGCACCGATGCTCAGTGGGTCACAGATAGCAACTTCAGCTGCACAATCCGAAACGAAATACGCGACGCTCTCATCGCTGAATCGCTCAATCGCTTGTGTGCTCTTCGAGGTGGCACAAGCGACTCGGTAGTTTGTGATGCCATTGTGAGTCATCTCGATGGAACACGCTTAACAGTTGATTTAAAGAACGTCGTTGAGGACCTACAGTTCATTCAGCGCTATGAAGCCGCCACGTGTTCCACCAACGACAGGAAAGATGCCGATGCAAATTTTGTCTTCTTCTGTCATTCGCAACTTCAGCTGAATACACTGGAGAGTAGAAAGCATACACGCATTTTTTTTTGTACTGTACCCTCTTTGACGGACGCGTCAAAGATCGGTGCTCTTCGCGAACTATGCGTGATACACCTGCAGGGCTGTTCTCAGCTCAGATCCCTCCCACCACTCAGCGATATTCGCGAGCTGCGCGCTTTGGCGGTGCACCGCTGCGGAATTCGAGGCATCCCTAGCTTGGGCGACTGTCCTCTGCTCGAAACTGTGGTGTTTTGTGAGTGCGACGAGCTCGTTGATGTGGCTGGTTTGGCGTATCTGGGAATTGCCACTTCTCTTTCTTTGGCCAATTGCCGTAAAGTGGTGGATATATCGCCACTCTCTTCGGCCACTCAGTTGCAGAACGTGTCCTTGAACGGCACAGATATCATCAGTATTGCTGCATTAAGAGGCTGCGCAGACACCTTACATATTGTCAACGCCCAGGGGTGCACGCAGCTTGCCAGCATCGAGCCGCTTTCAGCAATGACGAAACTGAGGGAGGTCCGTTTGGGCGCAACTAGTATCGTCGACCTCGCGCCTCTCCGCACCAGCATTGCCACAATAACTGTCCTTGATGTGGAGGGATGCACACAGCTACAGAGTATTTCTTGTCTTTCTACGGCAGTATCATTACGTGAGCTGTACTGCGGAGGCACGAAGGTGGGGGACGTCACTCCCCTGATGCCCATTGCCTCAACCATCAAGGTGGTACATTTGGAAAGGTGCTTTAGCGTTGACAGCATCTTGGCGCTTTCTCGCGCTAGTGCTCTGAGGGAAATCGACTTACGTCACACAAAAGTGCAGAGTATTGATGCGCTGCGAAACTGCACTACCTCTCTTGAGGTCGTTTTCTTAGGTCAGTGCAGGGCACTCATTGACTTGTCGCCCATTGCGGCCGCATCACGCTTGCGCTGCGTTGATGTACAGTCCACTGGCGTGCAGAGTCTTGAATGCTTGCAGGCAAGCGCATCTACTCTAGAAGCGGTGTGTGCAGACAACTGCCCGATCTCCGATATTACCGCTTTTCGTGCAGCTTCGAATCTCCGGGAGGTACGACTGGCCAGTACCACTGTCAACTCCATTGAAGACCTTCGTGCGAGTGCGTCATCCTTGCAGTGCCTCTTCCTCGGGGGCTGTTCGCGCATTAGCGACATCTCACTGCTCATGCATGCTACACAGCTTCGGGAGATTTACCTAACAAATACTGACATCAGTAGTATTGAGGCTCTGCAAGCTTCGGCTGCGACTCTCGAGGTTGTTGCCCTCGGCGGCTGTGGTCGCATCTCCGACATTGCGCCACTGCGCATGGCCACAACACTGAGACTGGTGTACCTATGGGGTACCAATATTGATAGCATTGATCCGCTTCGTTTCAGCGTATCAACTCTGGAGGTGCTGGACATTGGAGGGTGCGGGCGGGTATCGGAGATTTCTGCTTTGCTGAACGCCACGAAGCTGCGGGAGGTGCGTTTCCACAACACGACAATTCAGAGTATTGAGGCTCTGCGGACAAGCGCCGGTCGCATCCAGTCGGTCGGGCTGGCCGGCTGTACTCGCATCTCTGATATCTCCCCTCTCTCTACTGCCACAAAGTTGAGGGAGTTGTATCTCACGAACACAGCTGTCGACAATGTTGCTCCACTACGATGCAGTGCCGCATCCCTCGAGGTGCTTGCGCTGGGTAACTGTGCGGAAGTGTCGGATCTATCACCGCTTGCCGCCGCAACCAAGTTGAGAGAGGTGTACCTATGGGGTACAAAGATAAACGACATTGAGGCTCTTCAATTTAGCATGGCATCGCTGGTTATATTCGAAGTGACGCGGTGCGCAGAAATCTCGGGCATCTCCCTCTTATCCGGCGCCATGAGGCTTCGCCGCATCGACCTGGCCAACACGACAATTAGCTCCATTGATGCTCTAATGCCCATCGCACCCTTTCTTGAATTTATCAATATTAGCTGTTGTACGATGATAAAAAATCTTGCGCCGCTTGGTGCTGCCACAAGTGTCAAGACTATATGGATGCGTAGTCTTCCTCTTGACTCCCTAGACGTCCTCCGCCCTGCCACAGGATCCCTGGAAGAGGTGGACCTGAGCGGCTGCTTGAACCTCCGTGACATCTCGGCTCTTCAGTCAGCCACGAAGCTAAGAGAAGTGTCTCTCCAGAACACCTGTGTTGACAGCTTGGATGCTCTAAGATGTAGTGCGTCGGCGTTGACAGTTGTGAACGCCAATGGCTGCATTAATCTGACCAGTATCGCGGCTCTCACATCGGCGACACGCCTTAAGGAGGTGAGACTGAGAAACACACGTATTAACAGCACTGAGCCGCTGCGGGCGAGTGCGGCATGCATAGAGGTGGTTGATGTCAGCGGATGTGTGAACCTTGAAAACAGTACTGCTCTCATAAACAAAAGCAGACATGTGGAAGTGCACTCATGACTAGGCCTCGATGATAGCCACTATCCATTTTTTTTTTTTTATTATTTCCAGGGCTGCGCAGTGCGCTTCAATGTCACTATGTCTGTGTGCGCCGGTTTATGTGTGGTTTGAACCACGTGACCAGCTCTTACTTCCATTGTGGGTGTTGTTCTGAACTAGACTCGTACGTTTGATGCGCTCTCGCTCTCTCTATTCTGTCTCTGACGCACTCTCCACCCTGGCATTCACAGAAGCCCCACTATTCACTCTTTTAGTACCAGCACCGCCGCTGACTGTACTGCGTGTTCTTTCTCTGCCTAAACATGGAGAGCAGCGACTCCATGAGGAATAACTCTCTGCAGCAGTGTATCATATTATATTTGTGATGCAGCAGGGACAGAGGTTACTTGTGTTTACCATAACTTTCGCACTTATCACATCATTGCTTGTATTCGTTCATCTCTGTCGGTTTTTGGAGTCTCTTCCTGGTTGCAGTCGTTCTTTTATAGCATTACCAGGTACTGTGACGCTCGACTTGTGCTTACCGCAGCGTCCCCAAATGACTAAGTCGTCTCTGTCTGCGTATGCTCCGCACGCCCCGTCATCAGTCTCCTCCCCCCTTTCAGTAGTTTGTTCAAAAGGTCTTCTTTTTCCCCCGTTACATACTCACGCTTTCAGTGCTTCAGCAGGAAAACCTCTGATTTAGGGAAGTGGAGCACACCAACCGACTTTGCCAAGCTGTAGCCGACAAGCGACTCGGGTGCGCCTTGTTGCACTACGAGAGTGTGCTGGCTACCTCGTTGTACATCCCCTCTGTTCTCTTTCATCCACGGTCCGTACTTCTCGTGCGCACTTCCACTCCCTTCACGCGCTTCGCCTGTTAAGGTCCCCATCTTATCCTTGTTTCCTTCTTCTTACGTAGCATGTGCTTCAATCACTCTCCACCTTGTTAGTGTCAACAACTCACCCTGGTCCTCACCGTGCCACCGCCGCCTCTCGCTCTAGAAAGCGACGCGATGGCTTTCTTTTTCAGAAGTCGTATCACAACTACTTCCCTTCTCCAGCTATATTTTTTCGCGCCACGTTGCTTCTTGTCTCAGTGGCCACCATCATTGTCAAGGCCTCCAACGATTGCAACGGTTCCTCCTGCGTTGTAGACGCACACGCTGCGTGCAAGAGCAGCTTCTACACCAATGACTGTGGGTGCTTGTCCTGCAAAGCAGCGCATTGTGAGCATTGCAAGACATTTGGGTGGTGCACTGTGTGCAGGAATGGCTACAAAATGGAGTACCTGTCCAACATCTCCACTGATCTTGCAGTGAGCAGGTACGGCGAATGTGTAAATGCTGCCTCGTCTACCACATTCACCGGCGCTTTTGTGGTCTCCGCTGATGCTCTTTTCGATACCCTCATCGTCTCACAAACTTCACTTTTCCCGCTATTTCACCAAGGGCTAGTCGGCACGTTGCCACTGCAGATGTACTCCTTTATACGCGTGAGGATCTTTCCTTTCTTACCTTGCTCTTTTTTTTTCTCGCTGTACTCTCTACCCTTGCATTCTTTGATGTAGCCGCGTTGAGGCGGTGATCCTAATGGTGTACACCTCTCCCTTTCACTCGTCTCTGAACACATTTCCCTTTTGCGCCCTTTGTTGTGTCCTTTTGCTTTCTCTTTCTCTTTCTTCGGCTTCTTGTGGCGACGACGCCTAGCTCCCTTATTGTTCTGGCTATTTCTTTTGTGAGTGGCGATTGTCATCCGAGCAAGAGCTGGGTTCAGCCCCCTTCATTATACCTTCCCCCTCTGCACATCCCTTTACAACGAGATCGGTGTCTTCCGCAGGGGTATTTGCTTCACCCGTGCTGCTGATGGGCTGGAACACGTGACCAACTCTTGGCTATAACAAGTGACTGTCGGAAACCCTCGCCGCAGCACCAGTAGCGGCTGGAACGTGAGGCTGTCACCTTTCTTGTTCTCGTTGCCAAGCCTCATCCTTGACCCCCATACTGCCGGGATCACACCATTATGATATCCTGACCTTCTTGCCCCTCCTTCTGTTTCTGCGTGAGCTTGTGTGGGTTATAGGGACTATTCGCATTTTCGATCTTTTGTCATTTTTTTTTCGTGTGCTCCTCTTCTCCCCCTCCCTCTCTCCAGTGTTTACCCTTCTCCTCTCTTCTCCACCTTTACCCAAATCGTAGCAAAGAGCATTCTTATCATGTGTGCCTCCTTTTTCGTTTCGTGTCCTTCTGTGTCTCTTTCTCGAATATTTATCTTGATATATATAAGTGTTTGTTTGTTTGTTTGTGTGTGTGTGTGTGGGTGTGTGCGTACTGATCTCTCCCAAGCTCCATCTTTCTCACCTGCTTTCCCGTCTCTTGCTGGATGTTACCGCGAGGTTGTCGTCTGCCCGCCTCCCCCTCTCCCTCGATTTCCATGTCTCCAGTAAGTTCATGCACATGTGGTTCTGTCTCTAGGAGTGTACGCAGTGTGTCTTGTTCAAGCCTAGGCTTAGTTCTTTCCCCAGTTTTCCCGCTACAGCGTTGTTTTTCCTTGTACTTTTCGCTCTTAGTGTTTCCCTTCATCGTGTGCTTCCATACGCTCTGAGAAACTGATGCACAGCAGCACTACGGAAAAGAAGTTGTAGTACGTTGTCCATTCGATGGTAGCAGCGTCTTCACATCGTCTGCCTGTCTCTATGATGTGTGTCTAGCCATTGGCGCGCCATGGGTAGAGAGGAGAGAGCCGCTCTGCAGGTACTGAATGGTGGCGTAGCCACGGGGACTCAGGTATACACCCTCTCATACACCAAATAATGCATGAAACTCGGCGCTTAACGGATGCTATGAAACACTTCCTGCTCTCTTTCTCCTCTGCGCCGCCACCAAGCCACCACTCCCCGGCAACTCATGTCTGCCTTCCCCCCTCTTCCCGAAACACATCGCTGCGATCACATCTGTGCGACGCACTTTACTCACGCAGCTCCTTCTTGATATGTGCAGCCCATGTAAAGAGACTTCGATAGTGTCAGCACAAGTGTTTGCCTTTGACGTGAAGCTACCTCTTCCGTTGTATGAGCAAACTGCAGCCTGAACCGTTCTTTGTGAATCAGCTGTGTGCGGTAGAGCACGAGGGAGGCCAATGAAGGCATCCATCGTTCTGTGGCACCGCTCACCTGTTTCTCTTTATTTTGTTAACAGCCTCTACCGATTGGTGCATGACATTTACTGCACGCTGACGGACGATCTAAGGCGCAGCCACGTGAGGATCGAGCGTGTCGCTGAAGTGCTAAACATATTTCGAACAGGTATCGGACAAAACGGATCACGCATGTTTGCGTGCAGATGAAGGGCAGCTGTGGAGTAGGGACGAGGAGAGGCTGAGATTGTGTACGAGCCCCTATGAGTACAACCGGGTGGGACTGGAACACTTCCCTTCGCATTCCCTTTCTCCACAGTATTATGCAACACAATGGAATATCAGGTGCAGTGGTAACACTCCGTCGCTCATCTACCCGCCGTCGACTCCACAAGAGTGTGCAAAACATCCACGTGATTCCTCCTTATAAAGCACTCCGTTTCTCTGTAATGAGAGCCATTTGTCTTTCCTTGTTACCTTTCCATCTGGAGCGTCAAAGAAGACGCGACAGAGTCATCTGCCTATCTATTTGTTCCTTCCCCTTTCTACCGGGGAGGCTCACTGGTGAGGAGCTGAACAGTTTTTTTATCTTCAATCCCTTTCCTCGATCATGCAGCTCTACTTCGTCAGGATACACTACCCTCATGGCACCCACATGTGGCCCCCCTTTTTCCGCCTGTGGCTTCTCCTCTAATGTGCTTTCCCACAACATAATTCAGTGCAGTTTTTACTTTTGCTCACAGCGCAGTTGGTATCTTACTCCAAAATAGCTCACCAGCCAACGCGCTGTCATGCGGCTTGTCTATTCTCAGTGGTTAGACAGACAACCTACCCACTAATATCTTCAGATGGTTTTGAGCGCGCCATATCGTCTACACAGCCTGCAGAACGAAGAGCTTCAGTATTGAGTGTACCTTCACTTGCAAAGCTGTAAGAGAGTGCTGCTGTCCGTCTCGCGTAACTGATGATGCCTGCGTGTATTCTCTTTTACCAACGCGAAGATCCACTTCCCTTTCACCACAATGCCGGTCACCTTACCCCCACCCCCCCGTTCGTAGAAGAACGAGGCCAGGCCCGGAGAAGCGGTTTCCTGTAAAAGCAACTGAGACCCACAAGAGTGTTTAAGATGACCTGACATTTCTCTTCCCAGATGTGGAGACATCCCCAAACGTGCATTCCACTAACAAGATGGACAAGACCGTACGTTGTCTTTCTGCGCCTCACCCCCCCTTCACCCAGCATTGCAAAGAATGGCCCCCTGTAACGGTCGCGGTTTTGGGTACGGGTACGCGTGCGAGCATTTTCTACCACTCCTTCCTATCCTTGCGACACCCTCTTCCACTGTATCGGGGAAATCCTCCCGAGGGCCAGGGCCAGGGTACACAGGTTAGGGTTAGGGTTCCATTGGCGGCGTGTAAAAACACAAAGGCAATCGAATGGCACTTGACCTTATAGGGGGGGGGGTGGTTGGTGGGATGTGATGTTGGATCTGGGAAACTTGACCGATAGCTGAATCGGTGTTCTTCTATCCGTGGAAAAGGAATCCTGAGTGAGTGTGTGTGTCTCGGAAACCGACTCCTCACTTCCACTTGTGACGTGTGACCGTCTGTGTACCATAATGTTTCCCGATTGGAAATTAGGGTCCCAGGTCGGCAAATATGTACTTGCATCCTTTTCTATGGATTCTTACTTTACCTTTGTCCCTTTATCTCTTCTCCAAATGTATGTAGTAATCACACTAAGTGGAATTGATGCGGCCCGCGACGAAAAAACATTCCTCCCGACACATACTCGAGTCCCTGCGACACAAGCGCACAATTTCCCTTTCCACCGACTCACCTGCATCGGAAATGTCCGACCATCACGAATGCTTCACAGAGGCAGAGCTGGACACAACTCTAAATGTGTACCTTTTGCACAAAGCGACCCGTCCCATGGCGGAATTCGTAAAGATTCAATACATGGAGGGAAAGACAAACACAAGCGAGTTCCTGGAAGTGACAGCGGTGATGACGGAATCCTTGTTGGAAACAACCAGCGAAAAAGGAGCCCCAACAACAGACATCAAGAAGGTGATGGACATGGAAGATAAGTGGAAAGAAACATGGGAAGAAATCAAAGCCGCGAAGGACCCGTTGGAGGGGTACAAAATCCAAGATGAAATCGGCAATTGTAGCGCATCAGATGTCCCCAATGGTCGCCGCAACCGCTACGATTCTGCTGGGGTTGGCAGGGACAAAGTCGCAACAGGCCAGCTATCAAGAGCGAATTGCCGCATGGTTTTCCATGTTTGTTGAGGAGGCGTGCTCGTCGCGATTGCTTGCGTACAACGTGCAAGTCGCCGAATCCGTCGCAGGAGGGATGCGACAATGACGTAAAGTGTTGACACGGTTGGACGCACCTCTCGTTCCGGAAACGGAACGATTGGCACACCTCAACCGCATCGCGCTTGAAACGGCACAGAACGAGAAGCGTGGATTCCCCAAAACTATCGAGGGTGGGGGACCGAACCAAAGGCGGCCCCGCGATATCTTACGAATCCCGCCAAGGGACGGCAGCGATCTCATGGGGGGCGGGACGCCTTACGCACCGATTCTCGGAGCCGACGGGACGCAGATCGCAGCACTTAAGCGAGTTTATCACAATGCAGGACAACGAAACAGTAACCGAGGAAACGCCGGAGACAGCTGACGCACGTATTACCGCGGAGGCGAGGCACAGGACGAGTCAAAAAGCTAACGCCCGACGGAGCCACAGCCGACGTTTCGCAGGAGGCCACTGCGCACAAGAGGCAAACCACATTCGGTGTCGCAAGATCATTTGCAAAAGAAATGTGGGGAGGTGACATGCGCGTAGGGAAAACATCGAATATGGAACTCGATGCAATCTACAACGCATACCTTCCAAAGAAACGGATCGTTCCGTCGGACACGATGGTGCACCTTGATTGGAAACGCGCGCAGCAGCTCGCGGCAAAGGTGCACCGTCACGGCGTAGTGTTTTTCCCCATCTTCATTATGAAGCACTGGATTGCAGGGCTTTTGGAGAAAGGGACGCGGGACTCAGCAGAAATACAGCTGAGCATCCTCGACTCCGCACCTTCTCCCATAGTAGAAGATAAGCTGCGTAAGCACTTCAAAATGGTCTGGCCGGCTTTGCGTTTGGTGAAGAGATTTTCACCACGTCAGGAACGCTATAGCGACGACTGCGGTTTGTACATGTCTGCCGTATTTTTCGGCACGCATCTGGACATACAAATCGACCATAGCCACGACATGGCAAAGTGCATGCGGCGCCTGATGTACGCGGCGTCGAAACACCACCCGCCACGCGAATATTTCCTCGAGAAAATGAGGAAAATTCTGACGAACCACCCGGTGTCACGGAAGGATTTCTTTTACAACGAAATCGAGCGCAGGCCGTGGTTGAAGAAAACCACGGTGAACCGTGAAGACACTTTCCACTTGGGTGGAGGCGAGAGGCGCGCAACGAAATCCACGAACCCGAAACGGGATTCCAGGCGCGCAAACCAGCCGAAAGCACGTGCTCCACAGCCACCTCCTCGACAAAAGAAAAAGGAGGAAACAGTGCGCAAAAAGATGGACCGGGCTGATCGCACAAAGCGCAAGCCACAGACGCCTGCACCCGCGTCAAAAA
>NC_009295.2:283805-290514 GCF_000002845.2 Leishmania braziliensis MHOM/BR/75/M2904 | reverse complement strand
AAAAAAAGGGGGCCCCCAGCGAGGGCTCGGGAAAGGAAAAAAAGGAATCGCGCGGAGGTGTTTTAAAAAAAAAAAAAAGGGGGCCCCCCCGCGAGGGCCTTGGAAAGGGAAAAAAGGGATTGGGGGGTGGGTTTTTGAACAAAAAAAAAAAGGGGGCCCCCCCCGGAGGGCCTCGGAAAAGGGAAAAAGGGAATCGACGGGTGGGTTTTTGAAAAAAAAAAAAAAGGGGGCCCCCCCGGCAGGGCCTTGGAAAGGGAAAAAAGGAATTGCCGGGATGGGTTTTGAACCAAAAAAAAAAGGGGGCCCCCCCCGCCGGGCCTTGGAAAGGGAAAAAAAGGAATCGCGGGATGTGTTTTTGAACAACATAACAAAGGGGGCCCCCCCGGCAGGGCCTTGGAAAGGGGAAAAAAGGAATCGACGGATGTGTTTTTGAACAACATAACAAAGGGGGCCCCCCCGGAAGGGCCTCGGAAAGGGGAAAAAGGAATCGACGGATGTGCTTTTGAACAACATAACAAAGGGGGCCCCCCCGGCAGGGCCTCGGAAAGGAGAAAAAAGGAATCGACGGATGTGCTTTTGAACAACATAACAAAGGGGGCCGCCACGGCAGGGCCTCGGAAAGGAGAAAAAAGGAATCGACGGATGTGCTTCTGAACAACATAACAAAGGGGGCCACCACGGCAGGGCCTCGGAAAGGAGAAAAAGGAATCGACGGATGTGCTTCTGAACAACATAACAAAGGGGGCCGCCACAGCAGGGCCTCGGAAAGGAGAAAAAAGGAATCGACGGATGTGCTTCTGAACAACATAACAAAGGGGGCCGCCACGGCAGGGCCTCGGAAAGGAGAAAAAAGGAATCGACGGATGTGCTTCTGAACAACATAACAAAGGGGGCCACCACGGCAGGGCCTCGGAAAGGAGAAAAAGGAATCGACGGAGGTGCTTCTGAACAACATAACAAAGGGGGCCGCCACGGCAGGGCCTCGGAAAGGAGAAAAAAGGAATCGACGGAGGTGCTTCTGAACAACATAACAAAGGGGGCCGCCACGGCAGGGCCTCGGAAAGGAGAAAAAAGGAATCGACGGATGTGCTTCTGAACAACATAACAAAGGGGGCCGCCACGGCAGGGCCTCGGAAAGGAGAAAAAAGGAATCGACGGATGTGCTTCTGAACAACATAACAAAGGGGGCCGCCACGGCAGGGCCTTGGAAAGGAGAAAAAGGAATCGACGGATGTGCTTCTGAACAACATAACAAAGGGGGCCGCCACGGCAGGGCCTCGGAAAGGAGAAAAAAGGAATCGACGGATGTGCTTCTGAACAACATAACAAAGGGGGCCGCCACGGCAGGGCCTCGGAAAGGAGAAAAAAGGAATCGACGGAGGTGCTTCTGAACAACATAACAAAGGGGGCCGCCACGGCAGGGCCTCGGAAAGGAGAAAAAAGGAATCGACGGATGTGCTTCTGAACAACATAACAAAGGGGGCCGCCACGGCAGGGCCTCGGAAAGGAGAAAAAAGGAATCGACGGATGTGCTTCTGAACAACATAACAAAGGGGGCCGCCACGGCAGGGCCTCGGAAAGGAGAAAAAAGGAATCGACGGATGTGCTTCTGAACAACATAACAAAGGGGGCCGCCACGGCAGGGCCTCGGAAAGGAGAAAAAAGGAATCGACGGATGTGCTTCTGAACAACATAACAAAGGGGGCCGCCACGGCAGGGCCTCGGAAAGGAGAAAAAAGGAATCGACGGATGTGCTTCTGAACAACATAACAAAGGGGGCCACCACGGCAGGGCCTCGGAAAGGAGAAAAAAGGAATCGACGGATGTGCTTCTGAACAACATAACAAAGGGGGCCGCCACGGCAGGGCCTCGGAAAGGAGAAAAAAGGAATCGACGGATGTGCTTCTGAACAACATAACAAAGGGGGCCGCCACGGCAGGGCCTCGGAAAGGAGAAAAAAGGAATCGACGGATGTGCTTCTGAACAACATAACAAAGGGGGCCGCCACGGCAGGGCCTCGGAAAGGAGAAAAAAGGAATCGACGGATGTGCTTCTGAACAACATAACAAAGGGGGCCGCCACGGCAGGGCCTCGGAAAGGAGAAAAAAGGAATCGACGGATGTGCTTCTGAACAACATAACAAAGGGGGCCGCCACGGCAGGGCCTCGGAAAGGAGAAAAAAGGAATCGACGGATGTGCTTCTGAACAACATAACAAAGGGGGCCGCCACGGCAGGGCCTCGGAAAGGAGAAAAAAGGAATCGACGGATGTGCTTCTGAACAACATAACAAAGGGGGCCGCCACGGCAGGGCCTCGGAAAGGAGAAAAAAGGAATCGACGGATGTGCTTCTGAACAACATAACAAAGGGGGCCCCCACGGCAGGGCCTCGGAAAGGAGAAAAAGGAATCGACGGATGTGCTTCTGAACAACATAACAAAGGGGGCCGCCACGGCAGGGCCTCGGAAAGGAGAAAAAGGAATCGACGGATGTGCTTCTGAACAACATAACAAAGGGGGCCCCCCCGGCAGGGCCTCGGAAAGGAGAAAAAAGGATCCACGGGATGTGCTTTTGAACAACATAACAAAGGGGGCCCCCCCCGGCAGGGCCTCCGAAAGGGAAAAAAAGGAATCCACGGATGTGGCTTTTGAACAACATAAAAAAAGGGGGCCCCCCCGGCAGGCCCCCGGAAAGGAAAAAAAGGAATCCCCCGGATGTGTTTTTAAAAAAAAAAAAAAAGGGGGCCCCCCCCGCAGGGCCCCCGAAAGGGAAAAAAAGGAATCCACGGATGTGCTTTTAAAAAAAATAAAAAAAGGGGGCCCCCCCGGAAGGGCCTCGGAAAGGAGAAAAAAGAATCGCCGGATGTGCTTCTGAACAACATAAAAAAGGGGGCCCCCCCGGCGGGGCCTCGGAAAGGAAAAAAAGGAATCCCCGGATGTGCTTTTTAACAAAAAAAAAAAGGGGGCCCCCCCGGCGGGGCCTCGGAAAGGAGAAAAAAGGAATCCACGGATGTGCTTCTAAAAAACATAAAAAAGGGGGCCCCCCCGGCAGGGCCTCGGAAAGGAAAAAAAAGGAATCGACGGATGTGCTTCTGAACAACATAACAAAGGGGGCCCCCACGGCAGGCCCTCGGAAAGGAGAAAAAGGAATCGACGGATGTGCTTCTGAACAACATAACAAAGGGGGCCGCCACGGCAGGGCCTCGGAAAGGAGAAAAAAGGAATCGACGGATGTGCTTCTGAACAACATAACAAAGGGGGCCGCCACAGCAGGGCCTCGGAAAGGAGAAAAAGGAATCGACGGATGTGCATTTGAACAACATAACAAAGGGGGCCGCCACAGCAGGGCCTCGGAAAGGAGAAAAAGGAATCGACGGATGTGCTTCTGAACAACATAACAAAGGGGGCCGCCACGGCAGGGCCTCGGCGAAAGATCAAAAAGAGGACGCACCACGTGTGGTGTCTGGCAGATGTTCAAGAACACCCGTCCATCACGTGTGCGGCCGCAAAAAAAGGGAGGAATAAACGCTCTTGCACGTCGCGAATCCGAGGTAGGGTGAATTACTTTAATATTTTATGGGACGCCCTGTGGATGTGCGCACGGCATCGCCGCCGGTGAAGCTAAAAGGGCTCCACCGTGAGTGCTGAACGGCCGGTTGCGGCCCCTCCTGCTTCCAGAGCGATACGGCAGGCACTGCCTGTTGCTGGGGTGTGCTAAGGGGATAATGAATGGCCGGTTGCGGCCCCTCCTGCTTCCACAGCGATACGGAAGGCACTGCCTGTTGCTGGGGTGTGCTAAGGGGATAATGAATGGCCGGTTGCGGCCCCTCCTGCTTCCACAGCGATACGGCAGGCACTGCCTGTTGCTGGGGTGTGCTAAGGGGATAATGAATGGCCGGTAGCGGCCCCTCCTGCTTCCTCAGCGATACGGCATCGCCGCCGGTGAAGCTAAAAGGGTTCCACCGTGAGTGCTGAACGGCCGGTAGCGGCCCCTCCTGCTTCCACAGCGATACGGCAGGCAGTGCCTGTTGCTGGGGTGTGCTAAGGGGATAATGAATGGCCGGTTGCGGCCCCTCCTGCTTCCACAGCGATACGGAAGGCACTGCCTGTTGCTGGGGTGTGCTAAGGGGATAATGAATGGCCGGTTGCGGCCCCTCCTGCTTCCACAGCGATACGGCAGGCAGTGCCTGTTGCTGGGGTGTGCAAAGGGGATAATGGAGGGGCGGCATCGTCGCTGCATCGCTCTCCTCAGTGCACAGGCCTACGCGCCGGAATCGCTCGATCCCGAGTTCCCGTCGCTGGCGCACTCTGAAGCGGATTTCAGCAGCAGAGAAACCGGCCCGGCTGTAGAGACCGAGTAGAGCACCGCCCAGCCGACTTCCGCGATCGGTGCGCTGCTTCTTACAGCCACACAAGGGGCGGCTGCCGCGACGTCTCCCGCATCGGGTGCCAGAGGGGCCACTCACCGGCCGCAGCGGAATCGGCTGGCCCACCGCAGAGGCCACACCAACTGCGGTATCCGTGTCCGTGCGTGGGAGCACATCGCCCGGCGGCAGCGTCGCTGCATCGCTCTCCTCAGTGCACAGGCCTACGCGCCGGAATCGCTCGATCCCGAGTTCCCGTCGCTGGCGCACTCTGAAGCGGATTTCAGCAGCAGAGAAACCGGCCCGGCTGTAGAGACCGAGTAGAGCACCGCCCAGCCGACTTCCGCGATCGGTGCGCTGCTTCTTACAGCCACACAAGGGGCGGCTGCCGCGACGTCTCCCGCATCGGGTGCCAGAGGGGCCACTCACCGGCCGCAGCGGAATCGGCTTGCCCACCGCAGAGGTCACACCAACTGCGGCGTCCGCGTCCGTGCGTGGGATCACATCGCCCGGCGGCATCGTCGCTGCATCGCTCTCCTCATTGCACAGGCCTACGCGCCGGAATCGCTCGATCCCGAGTTCCCGTCGCTGGCGCACTCTGAAGCGGATTTCAGCAGCAGAGAAACCGGCCCGGCTGTAGAGACCGAGTAGAGCACCGCCCAGCCGACTTCCGCGATCGGTGCGCTGCTTCTTACAGCGGCACAAGGGGCGGGGGGCGGGGCTCTGCGCCATCGAGTCGTGGTCCATGGTTGGCGAGACAGGCTTATCAGATGCGCAGAGGGAAGGAGGGAGGCGAGCGGGCCAACGCAGGCAAAGAGAGAAAAGAGAGGGAATACGGAGAGAAGAGCACGGGGAAAGGGTCCCGTGTGTGTGTGTCTGTGTGTGTGTGTGTGTGTGTCTATGTATGTGTGTCTGTGTGTGTGTGTGTGTGTGTGTGTGTATGTGAGCGTGTGTGGGTGTGTAGGTGTGTACGTGGTGAGTGCGAGGAAAGGCGCTGCATCTTCATCCGTAGGCGTAGAACGGGTACATCGCAGGCATACACGCACGTGGGGAGCAAAGGGAAGACGGAAGGGTGGACGTGAAGGGAGACAAAGGAGAGAGAGCGAGGGATGGGAGGAGGTGGGGGTGGGGTGGCAGCACGCCAGAGGGAGGATGGCGCCAAGGGAGCCGTCTACGGAAGCAGGGGCGTTGGGGTGTGGTGTCATTCGATCGAAGAGTGGCAAGCACCTTTGCCCGGGGAGGGGGGCTGCAAGGCGGCCCCCTTTCGGGCAGACGGTCTCGGAAGCCGGATTACCAGGCCTGCGCCGCGGATGCCTTCACCGACGCACCCACGCGGAGGGAGAAGGGGAGGAGGATGGCCTTGTACGCGATGCGCAATGATGAAAAGGTGGTGAAACGAAGCACCGAAGGGGTCGCGACTGCCGTACAGAGAAGGCCGCAGCGCAGAGTCGAGAGCAGCGATGAAATGACCTTCGCCGCTTAGCTCCAACCCATCCGCGCTGGCGTAGGCGTTCGGCGAACACAAGCGACACGAACAGGGACGAGGACAGAAAAGGAGAGAAGGCGAAACTTTGAGGAAGAGGGAGGAAGAGCGCAGCGGCACACACGCACACACACATCATAATCAAGCCTACTCGCCCAGCAGACCGTTGATGCGCAGGAACGCCTTCATGTTGGCCTTGCGGCCAGCGAACTTCTCGTACGCAACGTTGGCGTCCACCGAGTTGCCCACAGAGAGCACGCGCGCGCGCAGGTGATCTCCGTTCTCGCGCGTCAGCCCACCGCTCTCCAGGAACCACTCGAGCCCGTCGCAGTCCAACACCCGCGCCCACTCGTACACGTAGTAGTTCGAGGCGTACCCGCCAGCGACAATGTGCAGGAAGTACCCACTGTGGTAGCGCGGCGGCACCTCGGTCATCCCAACTCCAAAGGCCCTCATTGCCGCCTCCTCCGTGGCACGATGCCAGTGGAGATCGAGGTACGCCGCCTTGTCCACCTCGATGGTATGGAGGCCGGCACCGTACGTCTCGGCCGCCTTCATGCGGTCCACCAGCGCCTGCGGGATCGGCTCCTTGGTCTCGTAGTGAAGCGCGTAGTTCTTCAGCACGGCATCGTACATCGCCCAGTGATCGTTGATCTGCGATGGGAACTCGAGGAAGTCACGGGCGGTGCTCGTGCCGGAGAGTGTTGAGTACTGGAGGTTGCTTAGCATGCCGTGGAGTCCGTGGCCGAACTCGTGGAAGAGCGTCGTCCCGTTGTCACGGGTCAACAAGGCCGGCCTTCCCTCCGCCGGCTTCACAGTGTTCAGCACGTTGTACTCGATGGCTTTTGGCCAAGCAGGGGGGGCC
>NC_009295.2:241786-283705 GCF_000002845.2 Leishmania braziliensis MHOM/BR/75/M2904 | reverse complement strand
GAGGAAAGGCAGCGCCTACAAAAGCCTCGGCCAGGTACCCGAACAGCGGCAGCGGTACTGCGTAGAGGCGGCGCCAGCGGTCAGGGAGAAGAGGAAGCGAAGCAACGGCGACTACGAGGCGGCCCGCGGGAGAGGGGCAAAGTGTGATGGCATAGAGAGGAGATACCGCGAGGTCATCACAAGTGCGGGAAGGGGGCCATCTGGTCCGTACACACTCAACCGAATACGTCCTCCGCATGTATGGACGCATACACCGCTGCAGGGAGGAGGGGGAGGGGGGCAACGCCGATCCATTTCCCCCCACCACCACCACCACCCCCACTCTGTGGTTGAGAAGGGGGGAGTGCGTCTGGAGACCGGCACCTCCGCGCAGACGCGATGGAGGGAGGAGGGAGAAGAACGCACCGAGGGAGTCAGGAGGTGCGAAGATAAGCGGTACGGAGGGCACGGCAACCTTTACGCATTTTCATTTTCTCTCCTCTAACCGTGTCGTGCAGCCCCAATGGCAGTGACACACTGACATACAACTCTCGCCGAATGCGGCTGCACCAACGTGCAGAAGCACAGAGAGACGGCGGCGTGGGGGTCGCACCGCTCGTCCCGCTGGCGCACACGTCCCCCAAAGAAACGCAGAGAGAGACACCACACACACGCCGGCACTCGTCTGCCGCTCTGCCACGTGACGCGCTCTTAGAAAAAATCAACAATCAACAGCAGCCGCATGAGCGACATCACGCAGCTCTGTAGCCCCGTGATAGTGCGTTGGGTCTGCAGCGCCTGCTGTATGCTGCGAGACATGCCGCTCTTCCACTGCGCCTCGACCTCCTCGGCGTGAGCAGCACTGCTCTTGATGCCACCGCTAGCTGCAGGTGAGGAGCGGACACAGGCAGCAGGCTTTGCAACGGCGGACGCCTGCTGCTGCGCCTCGCGCAGCTTCACCCATGCAATTGTCAGCGTTTTCGCCAACCGCTCACGCACCGCAGGCAGCAGCGTCGCACTCCAGCTCAGCCCCCAGAGGTACACACTCGCCTTGGCGGACCGCTCGACGAGTGCCGAGGTGCGCGGCACTTCCTGCTGAAGCAGAAAGCCGTCCTTGAACATCCGGTGCAACACCTCTCGAGCCTTGACGTACGTTGCGACCGACTGCTCCGCTAGCGTCCGCTCCTCCAGGAAGTGGTGCTGCAGCAGCAGCCTCATGATGCGCACACCGAGTACGCCGTAGCGACTGTACACGACCCGCTCACACACCGCCTCCTGCAGCAGCTGCACAGCGGTGACGTCGTCCAAGGCGTACAAGTCGCTCTCGCTCTGCGGTTTCACAAAAAGCGCTCGTGTCGACGGCATCGTCGTGAAGTTCGGGGAGGAGCCGGCGGCTGGTGTCATCGGCGCAGCTGCGTTGCAGCCCGCGAAAAGAGCGACGGGCTGGCACAACCGCTCCAGGCAGCGCCGCACCGCCTCTGCTGAGCCACTTGACACGCTGTCAGTACCCACCCGCGGCTCGCCACCACATTCCCCATCAGCGACTTGGCCGGTGTCGTCACCTCCCTCTCGCCCTCGCCCGCGAAGACGCCTTCGCATGTGGGTCTTTATTTCTCTGCCTTGGCTGGGGTGTGGCGACGTCCTCACTCGGCGCTTGTCGGGATACTTCGCTGCCACATGCTGGTCGGCTGACCGATTCATCGCGTATGCACTCTGCCAAGCGCATCCCTCTTTTATCTCCCTCTCTCGCTGTGCCTGTCTGCGTGGGTGATGAGCACGATGAGGACAACGGTGTCTGAGTAGGGGAGCGGGTGAATCAGTCAGCCACCACACAGGGAGGAGACTTCCTCCACCGCTATCACCACCCCTCCCCTCCCATGCGCCACCATCGCAGGTACCCACTTCACATGGGGGTTGCCCCCCTCCCTCCCTCGCTAGCGCGACATTAGAGAGAGAAAGAGAGAGTGGGGAAGAGGGAGAAGGCGGCGGCTATGGAGTCGAGGGGTTCCATCCCACTGTCGAACCTCTCACGAGCGATGTCACCAGCACCTGCTGAGCGTCGTCTGGTCAGGGGGAGACTGACTGGCCTCTGTACTTCAGCTCACACGGGGCTACTGCTTCTCTTGTCGATCACTTCTGTGAAATCTTGGAGTCTGGCCCTTCCCTTGTCCATCATGGCCCATTCGGTGGTTGACATGACGAGGGCTGGCGGGGGTGTGGGGCAGACTTGCAGAGAGAGCGTAGTAGAGCCAGTTAGCCATCCACCCCAAGACGGGGGAGGTGAGAGGAAGTCGCCAAGCCCACCCCACCCTCTATGCCCGCACGTCGCCGCTGGAAGTTGCCCGGAAGAAAATGGCGGAGATCGCCCGCGGGAGGGCCAAGCCGCTTCCGCAACGTGGGAAGAGGAGAGGAGGAGGGAAAAACCCGTCGATCCTCGCGACTGACGTCTGCGGGGAAACCCCTCCCTCCCTCCCCCCTCCCACGATACGGTCCAAAGTGCAACACATCCGCCCACTGGGCACCGGCCCGCCAACACCTGCGGGCTCTGCTGCTTTCGCTCTCCGCGAGGGCAGAGCTCGTCGCTCACTCACTCGCCGCGGGGGGAGAAGAGAAGTGAGACTCGTCGTCCTTCGCCATTCTTCGCAGTGCCTCAACCTTCAAATGTGGCCGCGCCCTCACCAGCGTGAGAAAGAGAAGTAACGGAGAGCGGAAAAGAGTCACAGTGAAGCCGTCACGTCCTCCGGGCCTGGGATACTTCGACTGCGCTGGCACGCACATAAACCCCGTGAGGATGGCGTCGAAGGGTGGAAGAAGAGGGACGCTCACCGCCGAAGGCACCGCGGTCTGCAGCGAACCTACCCGCTCGCTCTCCGATGCCACCTAGAGAATGCTCTGGTGTAGGCAGTGGCTGTCGAGCTGCGGCAGCTTGCCTGCAGCCACATGTCAGAACGCGGAGGGTGCCGCTCGGGAGCGCATTCGTCGGTCCTCTTCGGCGTGCGGCAGTCCGCCAGGGGGCCCCTCAAAGGCGCCATAACGCACGCGCTCCCAGTAGTGCCACAGCCCGTCCCAGGGCAGCACTCGCCTTGCCTCTTGGCAACGAGCGTGGGCAGCCTCCATGAATCGGCTGGGAACAGCCTCGAGGCGTGCGTTGGCGGCGGCGTCCTCGGGGCGCCGGATGTGCTCATCGGACACCTTCGCCCTCGCCAGCGCCAGGGCTGCATCGTCCGCGGTCAGTACCTCCACGCGCGTTGGACGCCCGTCCTTTCCCCAGTCTTCCAAGCACACGGAGCACGATCGGTGGCCGGGGCGATCGCGGTTGGGCCTCGCGAACGCAAGGCTCGGCCACCCGGGAAAGGCCCATGCATAGCCGCTTATCCAGCGTCAGCCCATCGGGGGCTCGACGGGTATGGGGGGCCCCTCTGCAGCTTGTGGCCCACAGAGTTGCATGCAGGAGCATTCATGTCTGGCATAGCTCCGCCAGCGCGTGGGAGAGTGGCTGGGGTGCTGTGGGGTCAAACAGGATGTGGAATGATGAACTGGTGTGCAAACGACCCCTCCAGCAGGGGGCTGGTGCCCTCCCGCCTACCGGCTGGGGACGGAGAGAGGGGGGGGGGGGGGGCGAGGAGGGGAAAAGAAGAGAAGTGCGAGAGGACCAGTTGTCCGCATTCATGCTCTCCATGAGGCACACCCCGGCTACAGTAGGCGTCCGTATGCGCCAGAGAACTAAAGGAATGAGTCGACACTTTTTACGCTGCTGATGCATCGAAACTCACGTGCGTGGATACGATACACAATGACTGCAACGGAGTGAGTGCGCGCCACGGCGTGATGATGAGGGGGGGGAGGGGGCAAGGACAGAGAAGTAGATCGCGCCGGTGCATATCACTCTGCCCTATCAACAGCCATACTGCCATGACCGCCGCGTCAACACGCCCTCCTGAGCCCCACCACCACCACCACCACCCATAATCGCCCTGATCGTCCGATGTCTCTGTAAGCACACAAAAGTAACGAAAGGTTAAAGCCAAAGATGCTCGAGTCAAATCAGAACAGTGCAGAGGTGGCGAGACAGAGAGGCACCCGCCCACATGGCGGCTTATCGTGTTCCTCCACCCGCTGTGAGGACACTTCTGCTGCGCTGCGCCACGTGCAACGTCCAACCACCTCACCCACCAACCGCCACCGTCGCATCAACGCGAGACAGCGGCAGTGGGTGGGTGAGGGAGGAGAAAGTGAAGACAGCTGAGTACGACAGCCGCCTTTCCTCCATGTCTCTCGCCAACGCTCTATTAGCTGGCGAACAAGCCGCCACAGCAACGTCACCCGTCCGTCAGAAATGGCAAGCCCGAGGGAATCGGCTCAAGAAGGGGAGAGGTGCGAGGAGTGAGGAGATGATGAGACCTAAACGTCCCTCCGCCGCGTCTCCTCGTGGCTGACATCGGCACGCTTCGATCGACGCGCTGCATGCGTGGCCCATCATGGATGAACCCACAAAGATGCCTGAGCTGCGTCCTCTCTAACCGCCTTAGCCCTTTCCTCTTCTTGCGGCAAAAGGGGCACACACCGCTCCATCAGCAGCACCGCAGCACACGGTGCTGCGCTCCTCGGAGTGAAGGAATGGCGAGACCCGAGGCGAGAAGCGCTCAGCCCCTTGCACGCAAGCCCATGCGTGCAAGGGGACGTCTTCAGTGTTTCGCGGAGACGTTCATCAGCTTGAAGAAGCACTCGGTCATGGTGTAGGCGAAGATTAACTTCGGCGCGGAGGCGATGACCTTCGGCGTGAGGCCCTTGAAGAAGGACGAGACGCCCTCCTCCTTCAGCATCGCCGCCGCCGTTGCAACGGCGTTGCAGCGCTCCGCCACTGTCTGGCGTTGCACGCGAGTTTTAACAACGTCCATCGGGTTAGAGACAGCGATGGAGAGGCACGCGCCGACGGTGGAGGCGCACATGTTTTGAAAGACAGTCGCATGGTGGTAGTCGCTGAGGCCGAAAATGTAGCCCTTCATGAAGGCCGCGCCACCAAACAGGCAGAAGGAGCCGGGGGCGTTGCGGCACATCGTCACGACGGTGCCCGAGTACATCCCGCGGACGCCCTCCTGGCGCAACAGCGGCAGCAGCCCGTTCTGCATGGCGGCCTCGTTTGTCTGGCTCAACACCTTCAGCCGATCCAGCGGCAGCAGGATGACCTCCCCAAGGCCAATGAGGCAGCCGGCTGTCGCGTCTTCCATAACCCGGTGCGCCTTTCCAAAGTACCGCTTGAACCCGTCATGGTAATTGGAGCTGAGGAAGTCGCGCACGAGCGGCTGCCCAGCGAACTTGTACACGCGCTGAAACACCTTGTACACGACGGCGTACAGGGAGCCTGGGTAGAGGTACGCCACCTTTCGCGCGAATCCAGCGCTGGCATGCTTCTTAAAGACGATTTCGTTGAGGTTGGCGAGCGTGTCCGGCACAGAGCCGCGCATGATGGACCCTTTGTTCGCCATCAGCCGCTTCGCCGTCGTGTCGAACGGGTGGAAAAAGGCAATCTCGAGAACCCCTGCCGCCGTGGCGGCACCGGCATGACTGCGCGCAAACCGGTCAGCGAAACTGCGCTCCGACAGGGGGGTCGCTGTCTTGGCGGACATCGCGGAGACAGTTAGGTCGCTGGGAGAGCAACAACACGAAGCAATGGGCAGCGTCGTGAAGACAACAGCGAGAAAGGGCCGCAGGGCAAGTATTGGTGCGCGCGTGCGGCTGCAGCGGTGGCTATGCTAGGTTGCTCAGGTAGAAGGATCGGGCGGATTTGGGCCCTGCGTAGGCGCGTGAAGAAATGAGCGTGGGAGGGAGGGGGGCAGCAGAACAGTGGAGAGAGCAAAATTGAAGTGAAAGGGGGAAAAGTTGCTCTCGTAACACAGGGGGGGCGGCAGGATTGCGTGTGTGGACAGACAGAGAGTCGTGCGTAGCAGCCAAAGGGTGAGAGGGGGAAGTCACTTTGGGCGCCCGATCAAGACACCTGCAGAATACACGGCACACCTGTGCGTCGTTGCATGTCCTCGCGTGCCACTCTCTCCCTCCTCCTCGTTGTGGGAGGCGCAACAAACTCGGGCGAAGAGCCGCCGCTGCTGGCGCGCGCGCACTTCAGGCCGCCATAGACTTTAGTCTGGGTAGACATCCGTGAGTCTACCGCACCGTCGCGGTGGCAGAGCTCGCTTGCGAGGCCGCGATGGGTCTGAGCGCTTTAGCAGAGAATGAGACTAGACAAGGGCCCTCAAGAAGCGTGGCCCATCACACCACTGCCCCTTGACGGCCTTGTCCCTCTGCCTTTCCTCTACTCTGCCCCCTCAGTGAGCGGAGGCCGACGCGCCATCGCGTCAGTGGTCGCTTCTCCCCCTTCGCAGACTTTTGTCTTTCGCCTCTTTAACGGAAACAGGCGTTAGTCGAGCACACAGAGAGAGAGAAAGAGACAGACAGACACCGGTGTGTGTGCAGTTAGTTCATTTGCCTACGAGCGCGTCTACGTTCAGCCTCAGCAGACGCTTTCATTCCTCGCCCGCGTCAGCGGATGAAGAAGTGGTGGGCACAGCACTTAAGCCCTTGCGTGACTTGGACTTGGCGCGTACCTTCAGGGACTCCACCATGTTCATTGAGTGCTGCTGCTGCTGCAGCTGGCTCATTACGTTGTGGTACCGCTTCTCGCGCAACGCTTCGTCCACGGCGTGCCGCTTCTCCTGCGCCCGCCGCTGCACGGTTGCCTCGGCCGTCAGATGGCGTATCAGTCGCTTCTTGTCCTCGCGGATGTCGCGCTTCATCAGGCGGACTTCGTTCTTCACTGCATTCCCCTCGCGCTCCGCCAGAAGCGGGTCAAACTGGCGCAGGGGCCGCGGCCGGAACGTGCGCATGGCAAGCGGCGTGCGATGCGCCTCGACGTGCCTCGCCACATCCCTCATCTTCACTGCGAGGGCCTCGTGGGCGAGGCGTACCGCCGTAGACGGCGTCCACACCGACGCCGCTGACGACAACGGCGGCGGCCGCAGCAGCAGCGCATCCAGTGCCAAAAAGGGCCGAACGCACATGACAGGGAGGGCGGGGGTGCTGCGGTGCAGGTCGCACACCTCCTCCAGCAGCCGGTACGCGCACAGCAGGAGGCGCTCCGGGGAGTGGGCAGTGTCAAACAACCCCACCTGGTATGGTGGCCGTTGCGCGGTGGCATCATCGCTCTCTGGCGGCGTGGCCAAGGACGCAGAGGAGACCAGCAGGGCCTGCTCAGTGCGCTCCAGCAGGGGCATCGGCAGCACTGTGCCCTGGTAGCGCGCTGGTTCGAGTGCCACACGTGGTAGCTGGAGCGCTAGCACGTTGAGTGCTGCCACCACTACCTCCGCGCAGAACCTCCCACACCCCGCCTTGAGGCAGTGCAGGAGCAGGGTGGCGAGGACCAGGTAGCTGTGCACTGCGTCGAGCGAGTCCAGCCGCATCTGCATGAGGGCTGAGCATAAAAACAGGAGAAATGGCGTCATCACCGCGTGGCGGTAGTCGGACGCCGGAAAAATCTTTGAGATGGCGTAGAGGTACACGAGGAGGGACTGGCGCATGCCGCCTCGACGGGGGCCTCGCAGAAAACTGCGCTCCGCCTCGACGAGGACGAGCCGAAACGCCTTTGTCACCTCCACAACGTGACGCGCCGCGTAGTGATGTAGCCGTCCCAGTAGCGCGTGCAGCCGCTGCGGCCGCGACGTCACGTCCCCGGCGGCAGCGGCTGACACCCGCCCCAGCTGCTCGAAAAGCCGATCGAGCGTGGCAGAGCCGCCAACGCGCTCCACGGCAGCGTCCTCCTCTTCCCCATCCAACTCAGACTCCTCCACCGCCGCCGCCGCCTTGCCGCCGTCGCTGCTGACGTCGCTGTCGCCCTCGAAAGAGGACGGGAGATCCACGTTGTCGTCCTCTGCGTTGTCGTCCTCTGCGTTGCCGTCCATGTGAAAGGCAACAGCGCCGCCCTGTGCCACCCACTCCCCTCGTGTCAGCTGCGTCTGATCAAGCTCCTGTAGGTGCAGTGAAGGTACCTGCTGCCGATCCTCCATCAGCAGCGCTTGCTGAGTTAACTTGGCGGCCTCCTCCTCCTCCGTCAGCGTGCGATCGACAGCGTGTGCACGGCGCGGGTCCATCTGAAAGGAGTGCATCATCAAGTCGAAGTCATCGCAGCTCGCCAGACGACCACCGCCGCCAGCGCGCGCCTCAGCGGCACCAGCGGCCGCCGCCACCGCTTCGTCCTTGTCCTCCTCCGACGAGCGCACGGCACCGGTGCGGATACGCGCCAGCAATGCGCGATCCGACGCATCGAGAAACGATTCCGACGCATCTCGCGCCGTGGCGCTCTCTCGGGCCGTCGGATCAGCGGCCGATCGAGACGCGGTGCTTCGGGCAACTTCCGCCAGCGTCCGGACCTCGAAGGCACCGGAGGACTTGAGTGTGAGACACTTCGCCTGGTGGTCGCGCCGGTACGAGTCGAGCAGGGCACGAACCTCTGGCGTGCCGGACTGAGCGAACGCCTCGCGCTCCTCCTCGCGTTTGTTGCGCCTCGGCAGGAGGTGGAGAACGCCACTGAGCGCAGCGTCGAGCTGAGCAGTGGCCGTGTCCCGCTCCGCACGCTCGCGCTGTAGTTGCGCACGCTGGCCTTTGCTGTTCGAGATCATCTCCCGAAAGCGCTCCGCTCGCGTCACCTTGGCTGGCGGGGCCGCAGAGTTGTCATCATCAGCAGCGAAACTTGCCACACCACTCCCCTCGTCCTTCCGCGCCCGCCGCACGCCCATCAGCGAGGATGGAGATGGCGCCGCTTCTGAGTCGGCGCTAGTGGTCAAGTTGAAGCGGTCGATGCGACGGGTGGTGCGCGTGGAGCGCACCTGCATCTTTTCAAGCCCCATGACTGCACTGCGGGTGGTGGTAGGGAAACTCCCACTTGCAGGGGGACTTCGACCACGCGCGAAGGGGTTGGGAATGTCGCTCACCTCCTCCACAGGTGCAGCGTAGCCACCGGCGCTCCGGCCGCGGTTGCCTCGCGACAGGAGGCCATCTCCAACAGTACGACTTGTGCTCCACCCTGCGTCCAGCTGCTGCTGCGTTCGCACTTGCTCCTCCTCGCGCTGCCGCTCAAACTGGCTCTGCCTAAGCGTAAACCTGTTCGCCGACGACCTGGCGCGTGCGTTGGACTGCTGCTGCTGATGGCGCTTCATCAGCTTTGTGTTGTTGCTCGCACGAGAGCCGGCCATTCTTAGCGCAGGAGACGGTGCAGGAATGGGCAACGAAAGGTGAAGAGCTGACGGGTGGGGGGTGGGGGGAGGGGGAAGGAGACTGCCTCGAGTGGATACCTCCGGAAAAGAGAAAACACAACGGCAACTTGCGCCTGGGCTGTTGTGTCTGCGTGGTGCAGCAGCCTTGACGCCGGATGTGAGTCACCGGTGAATCGTCGAGTGGGTGGGTGATTGAGCGGGTGAGTTGTATAGCCCCACCAGCTGATGGTGTACTCTCGTAGAGAGGAGAGGAGGACAGTGAAGAGAAGGGGAACAAAGCTGAGCCAAGTCGTTCGGGAAAAGCAGTTGATGCGCGCGCGCGAGAGAGCGAGAGAGAGCGAGAGAGAGCGCGTCGGTGGCCTGTGGAGGGGATGAAAAACGAGTCGGTGCCACCGCCCCCCGCCCTGCCATTTCCCATTTTGGTCGGCACCGTTTCACCAGGACGTCTTTTTCGCGTCAACACACAACGCGCGCGGCCAAAAACCTCTGCAGAGATGGACAGGCAGGCGCACCGCACTCGATTCGGGGAGGGCACTCGCTCAGAGTGAACAACAGAGAGAGAGGAGCAGGAACGAAGTGAAAGCACACTGCCGGGGCGATGCAGAGAAGTGCGCGCCAGCTTATCCCCTCCTCGTCCTCGATCACCCACTGCACTCACGCACACACGCTGAGAGCAACTGGCACGCACAACAGCGGGAGATAAGCCGTCGGTATACCTCAGCATCGGCACTCGACCGCGCCTGTGTGCACTCCTAGCCTGCGCAAGCGCACGAGCGTGGACCCCACAACGCCCTCTGTGCCCCCTCCCCCTACGGCATCGGTGTGAATTTGCGTGGGTGGCAGAACGATGGCCGGTGTACGTGTATTTCAGCTCGGCATGAGCGGTTGTCTCTTTCCCTTCTTTCCCTAAGCTACCTCGCCTTCTTGGCTGTACTTCATCACCATCGACTCCGCACAAACCTTAAGGTGCTTAACGTGCGGCCCACAGGCCAACAAGTCCGCACGTACCACTGCCTTCTCCCCTCCACCGCTTACGCCGTTGTGCGACGCGGCAGCTGTTCCCGGCGGAGCCCCGCCACCCTCCGCGGCAAGAGAGGCAGCCCTAGCTTGGTTGCGCTCTGCGTAGCACCGTATCACAGCCATCACCTCCGCCTCACACTTGAAGTTGTGCGAGGGCGCCAGGTACCGATATCGTGTACTCTCCAACCCCTGCAGCAGCTCGTGGATACGCATCTCCGAGCGCAGCAGCTTCGCCCGCTCGTCGCGCACAGCGGGGGTAAGGGCCTCCGCCTCCTCGTCCGTCAACGCGCGCATGTCCACTGCAGGCAGCCCCTTCTTCCGCTTCGGCGGCGGTGGTGCTACTACGTCCGCCTCCGTCTGGGTGCTACCAGTTCTCTGGGGCCGCGACGTGGTCCCTGGCGCACTTGCACCCTCCTCCTGCGTCGACTCTCTCCTCACAGCAATCGGTGACACCTGCGCGCCGCTACTCCACCACGTCCACGGCTTGTGCCATATAAAGGGATGCGCAGCCGCGTCATCCTGCGGGCGGTTGATGACGAGGAGCTCGCGCATGCGATTCGCACGGTACGCGAGCATCGGGGCCGAGTCCTTCATGCCGAAGACCTTCTCCTCGGAGGCGGCACCCATGTTGACCAGCAGCGTGCCCAGTGCCGTCAAGCGCTTCAGATCCTCGACGGATGCAGCCGTGCTCGCAGGTGGGAGCGGGCTGTCCGTGGTTGTGGCGCTGGGCTCAGCGTTGCTGTCCTTTCCAGGCAGGGACGGCGTCTCCATCGGTGGGCTTGCGGTAGCGGTGTCCGCCCGTATCCCCCCCATGAGCTGTGGTGACCACGCTGTTCTGCGCAGCGTGTCCGTGGACGTGCTATGGTGAGGAGGGGTGTGTGAAGATGGCGTGCGTCGTCCCTCGTGACGCGCGGATTGGCCTGGCCCGCACGACGATCGGCAGGGAAATAGAAGGGAGAGAGAGAGAGAGGGAAGGTGGGCGATGGACGATGGTGGAGGGGGTGAGGGGAGGGACGGTATCGCTGAAGCTCTCACAGCCGGGGCAGCATTCCATTCGCTTCTTGCTTGAGACGATGTTGCATTGACTCGGAGTCCAGCGCGGAGACACGGAAAGAGAAGCGCGGTGATGTGAGGGCCCTGCAGCACCCATCGCCACCACAGTTGCCCATGCCTGGCTATCCAGCCAGCCTGCGAGAGGGGAAAAGACTCATGTGCGTCTGTGCTGGTAACAGGAGAGGACGCCATCAATAGAGGCGGATTGAGGATTCAGCAAGGGACGGCGAAGATAGGCCGTGCGTAGGCTCTGAGAAGAGAGAGAGAGACACAGACGCGCTCGTCCTTCCACAGGCAGACGTAACACACACGCGCCAACACTACTGCACGAACAGGCAGTGGCCCAAGGGGTCGAGTGCGCGCAGTTCCTCCCTCGTGGACATCACACCGGAGTGGCGAAGTCTTAGCTCCGTCAAGGAGTGCGGAGAGCAGTGAGCCAATGACTCTCCCTTCCCACGGCTGCCAACGCCAGAGAACGAGTTGGCCGGTGCCGCGAAGAGGGGTGCAACGTCGGTGACACGGCGGCAATGACTAATGTCCAGCAACGAGAGCGAGCAGCGATGGTGCTGCCACCACTGGGCCGCCCCCCCCTCCCCCTCCTCCGACGCCGCCACCGCCAGCTGCGCAGACGCCCCACAAGAAGAGAAGGCCGCAACACTGGCATTGTCAATTGGGGCTCCGCACACATCCAGGCGGCGCAGGGACGGCACAACCGCGCAGCACCGCACGTCAGTGAGGTAGGGGCACCACGCCAGCGTGAGCATCGTGAGCGTGAATGGTCGGCGGCGTCGACGAGTCGGCTCCACAGTCGCATTATCCGCAGTGCCGCCGCCCATAGCGAACGATGCGGCAGGCACTGTTCTTCTCCGCCGTGCCGCAATCGCCCTCGGGCGCACGCCGTTGGCATCCATCTCGAGCTGCACCAGCGGACCGTCGGCAGCCCCGTCGCTGCAGGCCTCCAACAGCGCGTTTACAAAGGCCAGGAGTGAGGCGCTGTCGACGGCCGTCCCAGCGACATCGAGTGACGAGAGGTGGGAAAAAAAAGCGAAGGGGGTAATGCAGCGCACCTCCACACAGTAGGAGAGAGACACATGCGTAAGGGTATCCACAGCGCCGACGAAGAAATCGAACTCGAGAGTGCGCAGTGGCCCCACAGCGGTGAGGGCAGCGCGGCCAGCGGAAATCATACCGGAGGTGGCGCTCGCGTCTCGTGGCGCCGCCGCTCCTCTTTCGATATCCATTCGCCAAGTACGGAGAAGCGCTGCCTCGTCTGGCAGCGGTACTGAAGCCCAAGACACGCGGTCATTGACAACAACCCCGGCTGAGTGGGCACTCAGCCACGACTGAGTGCGCAGGAGGACCGTCACATGGACAAAAAAGCCCACGAACCCCCGGTCAAACACTGCTGTTCGGCTCACGTTGAGCCTACGCAGCCGCGGAAGGTGCGCGACGCAGCCGATGTGCAGCAGCGACATGCATCCGCAGAGGCTCAGTTCCTCGACCTGCGAGAGGGCGAGGGGGGCGGGAAAGGCGGTGCAGGCTTGCAGCGACGTCCCGGCCTCGCCAACGCGCGGATGCCGCTCGGCCAACAGCTCCTCCACGGCAGTCGGGTATACAAAGCGTAGCAGTGCCGCGTCATTCAGCGGTGTGTGGCTCATATCCACGCATCGCAGTGTCGTTACGTAGGCGAGGGGACGGATGTCCCACAGCCGCGTGCAGTGGCTCAGAGAGAGAAAGTCGAGCGTGCAGCTGTGCTGGAGCCCGTCCACGTGCTCGACACCAGAATGGTCGGCCGCCAGTCGGGTGAGCTGCGGCAGGACGCCAAGAGGGCCGAGGTGATGCATGCGAGCGCAGCCTACAAGGCTGAGCTCCCTCAGTGATGAGGCGAGCGGCAGGCACCGTCCTGTGATGCGGCCAGTCTCCTCCTCTGCCGTTGGGAGCCCGGCCAAGGCACGCAGCGCGTCATCGCCGACATCGGTGTGGTCAAGTAGGAGCACCACCAGCGAGGCGGCTTGCCCGCTCAAGTCATAGAGATGCCGCGCGAGGTAGCCGACGCTGGCCCCGCGAATCGTGGCGGCCTGGGACAGGTTCAGTCGAGCCAGAGGGGCCACAAAGCGCTCGTTGTCCTCCGCATCCCCTTCCGCAGTGGGGGCAGAGGGCGGCATGAGTGCTCGATCCTGCTGTAGCTGACGGACGCCGTCCGCCTCCACACAGCGCAGCCGGGGGAGTCGCCAGAGAGGGTGCAAATTCGTCACGTGGCCACAGTGCGTCAGCACCACCTCCTGCAGCATGTGGCACCCTGCAAGGTCCGAGAGTTCGCGCAAGCCGCTGGCACGCAGGTCCAGGCGACGCAACCGTGGGAGTGCAGCGAGGGCATCGACGCGAGTGAGGCTGTGGCAGGCAGTCAGTCGTACATCTTCCAGACAAGCGAGCGGAGACAACCTCGAGTGCGCTGCTGATTCGCTGTCTTTGCTCGGTGTCTTCCACGTGCCGTACACAAGAGCGCGCAGCTCATCCTCCGTGATGTTAGTGTTGGTCAGATCCACAATGCGCAGCGACACCCCGCAACGCCCCATCGAGGCCAACGTGCGTGCAGTGAGGCCGGTGACGTCATGGAAGTGCAGCTCCTCAACGCAAGTACTGAGAACGCTTGTAGGGGCCAGCGATGGCGAGGACGCCTCCGCCAACACGCCACGGCCGTGGCTGAGGCACAGGAAGCGCAGTCCACCTAACCGGCACAGGGCAGACGCGAGGCACCCCGTGTCGTCACCGCCGTCACGCACGGCCAGTGCATCACCTCCGACGTCCAAGTCTGGTTCGGCGTTCCGCAGGTACGGTGCATCAAGAGCGACGAGGGTATTGAAAAGCGCCGCGCCGCCAAGCTCGCCGCCCCTGACGCCCAGCAGCCGCTTCAGCGCGTCAACAGAGGACTCAATGTGGAGACCGCGCAAGGGCAGAGTGGGGGAGATGGCATCTTCCAACTTTACCGGTACACTACGCTGCGCGAGCTCTGCCCGCGACACGATGGTTGGCTGGACATACTTGGGCGACCACCCGCTGAGCGACACTCCGCAAAGAAATGTCTGCATGGCACGGTCGCCACCTTCGTCGGACAGCGCGTCGCCGACGCCACGCGCTGTCGCCTCGAGCCAATCCAGCCACTGCCGCGTCGCGTCTATACAGTGAGCGTAGAGAGGCAAGGGAGCGCCATCGGACGAGGAAGACGGCTGTACACCACGACGCAACCACCAACCACAAGGAGGGGGGAGGGCAACGCACACACCCTCGATAACACTGGAAGCACCGCCACGCGACTCCCCTGGAGAGGCAACAGCGCTGGTGTTGGAGGCAGTGGTGATGGACCTGGTGGCAGAAGCGGGCAGCAATGGGGGGTGAGTGGGGGGAGGCAAGTGGGTGCGAGCTTGAGGGGTCGCTTGAGGGCTCGGATAGCCACCCATGCGTATGGCTGCTGTCACTGCTGCTGCTGTAGACACTGACGGCGGTGGCTGCTCTAGCAAAGCCTCCTCTTCCAGTGCAACCGCCTCCCAGTCGTCATGTTCTGCCTCCTCCACGTTAACACGGTCCTGCTTCGCAGGTGTGTCGCTGCCGTCGTCGATGGTGGCAGCAATGCCAGCGTCAATGGGGAGAGAGGTGGCATTGCCGGAGCCAAGGCTAGCATGCGGCACCGAGACTGCGAGTGCCGGCATCGGTCGTGGTCCTTGACGTCTCGCCTGCTCCGTCTCTGCTGTGTGGATGCAGGCCGCCGCTTTCTTCGCAGCGCTGTGCGTCACTGATGCTGGCACGTAGCTGAACAGACCCCTCACCAGCCGTGCACGCCGGCTCCCTTGAGTAGTGTGAGAGGGGCAGTCGCACGGCAGCCACAGGGTGAGTAGCCGCACACGCCCTAGCCGCATCCCAATAGGCAAGCGGAACACGTGCTCTGTGTAGGTCTCCAGGGTGAACAAGGGGGCCGTGGGGTCCACGACGGGGATGCCGCGCACGCTAGCGGCGTCGTAGAGCGGCGCCGGCTCCGTCGCGGCAGCCTGCCCGTGATAGGTTGCAAGCGGTGCCACCAGTGACCGCACTGCGCGAAACGCTACCGTAGCGTTAGGTGAACTCGAAAGTATCGAAGAGGATAATGTCAGAGGAGCGCTACCACTGAGGACGCCGGCACCGCCTGCCGAGGTGGAGTCCACGAGGGCGACTGGATTGCGGAGGCCACGCAGCCCAATGTGCACAAACGAGGCTGGCGGGGCTGCGGGGCCAGTGCTGCCGCGGCCGTGCGTGTCAGGCAGCGGCCTCACCACACCCGACTCGTCCGCGGCCGGTGCGTGAAGGTCTCCGACAAACTCAGTACGCCACATCTCGCACCACAGCCGCACGTGCGGATGTGCAAAGGCGAGAGCGAGCGGGGGCCGCTCTACAAACCAGTCCTCCATCAGCAGAACATCCCGTACGAGTCGCAGTGCTGTCACAGTGCGATGGTCGTTGGTGCCGCTTCTAGTCGTGCTGCTCGCACTGTTGGGGCACACACAAGAAGAGTTGTTGTCCACCTTGCCGCGCTGATGCGACATGGTCGTGCAAAATGGCGTGGCCCTGCAAGAGCGCACGAGGTGGTGTGGTGGTGCTGCATGGATGTGAAGCGAAGGGTACGCAATATGGAAAGAGAGAGAGAGAGACAGAGGAAAAGGCAGATGCGAAGAGTCCTCGCGTGGCACGCCCCCTCCCTCCCTCTGCTGTGGAAGACCCCTTGGGCGTGGCTGTGGCGTTTGGGGCAATCGACCCTTGAGTCGGTGGATGCTGGCGCGTAGCGCGAAGTCACACGTCGATGCGCGCGCGTGAGTGAGCGAGTGCGTCGGCAGAGAATGAGGAGAACCAGAAGTTGTGAAAGGCACTGGTGTTCTCGCGTGGGTTGACAGCACCTTGTCCGCGATGGAGAGGGTGGAGGCGGAGGATGCCGCACTACCGCAAAGCGGTGCGTGTCCCCACCCCGCTCGCGCCCAGGGCAGCGGAGACCACAAAAGTGTGCCATAAAGCCGCGCAGCCAAGTGGCCAGACGCAACAGCGGTGCCCTCTCCGTGTGTGAGTGCAGCAGCGGTGGTGATGTGTGGTGGTGACTCTCACACGGAGAGGACACCGCTGTGCGTCTGGGCCACCCGGTAAGAAGCGCACGGTCAGAGCGGGGCTAGCAAGAAGGTAGTTACCGCGTGTGATGGAGATGCGGCGAAGACCATCGACAGCCAAAGTGGTGCACGCGCACCCGTGCAGTGGCGTTCGACGTGACCGGCACGACGGACGACAAAAGGCCCGGCTCAGAAAACAAACAGAAAAGAGGGGCTGGGCTAAACAAGGCGCAGGCTGCGCCAGCGGCGCTCGCAGGTGTGCCGCCTATCCCGCGCCCCGCCCCGCTCTGCAGGCGAGCCGCAACCGGGTGCAATGCGGCACGGAAGTCACAAGGGGAAGGGAGGCCAACGTCATGCGTGTGCCCCCCATCTCCCACGCGAGCCTCACGCCGAGGGGGAGGGGACGCACGCATGACGAGAGGGAAAGACTCGATGAGAAGGAGACGGTCGCCCCTCGCGCGGAAGATTCGCTGAGGGGCAGCGAGAAGTCCGCGCAGGAGCGAAGGGCGACTCTGAAAAGAGAGAGGAGAAATATAAAGCAAAGGAACCCAGCAGAGGGGAATCGGACAGCCCCCATCGATGAAGGCAATACGCACCGCCTGCGTGCGCGCGCAATCGTAGAAACACCTGCGAGGTGCTGCTGGGCCATACAGAAGAGGGCAGGACGAGAGGCGCTAAGACCGGGGAAAGGGAGGAGGGCGGGGTCCGTCCCTCGGCGTTTGAGCGCAGCAACACGCACGTGAGGAGACCAACCAATGGGAACGAAAGCGAAGTACATCGAGATAGCGGCGAATACGCTGCCCAGTGCATCCCGCCCCACCTCCTCTCTCGCTGAGCGGGGAAAAGGAGGCTGATTGGGGAAACCGCGCCAAGACTCCTACACACACACACACTCTCGGGGCGGGGTCAACGCAGAGCGCCGTGGTAGGTAGAGAGACTGCGCACGACAAGTTTGCGCGTCGTCATCATCTCGACTGTCAGTGGGCCGCGGTGGTGAGTCTTCGAGGTGGAGATGGCGAAGTCGACGCCGCAGCCAAGCGGTACGCCGCTGGAGAGACGGGTGGAGGCGTTCACGAGGGCGACAGCTGTGTCAACCTGCCGGCAGTACGTGGCGCACACCTCTGGGTCGGTGGCGACGATGCAGTCGCTCTGCTTGGAGCCGAAGGACTCAATGAAGAAGAGTGCCTGAGCGAGCGTGTCCACCGTCTTGATGCAAAGCGTGCGTGCAGCGTCTCGCAGGCCATACTGGGCGAGACCCTGATACTCTTCCTCACTCGCCAGCTCCACCACGCAGTTCGGCACGCGCTCCTGGGCGGTGACATCGCCAAGGAGCACGGCGCCATCAGCGGCAAGGGCTAGCAGCAGCTCTGTGTAGCGTGGAAAGTCGCTGTGGACGATGAGCGTTGTCACGGCGTTGGCGGCGCCTAGCTTCTGGAACTTTGAGTTCAGTATCACCTCTAGCGCCACCTCGAAGGAGGCGCTCTGGTCCACGTAGATGCTGCTGAACTGCCCAGTCGCGCGTATTAGCGGGATAGTGGAGTGCTGAGAAGCAAACTGGTACAACTTTGGCGGTCCGCACACGACAGCGAGGTCGACGTAGCCGGACAGCTGCAGCCACTCGCTCGTGCTGCGGTGGGCCGCGTCGTAGTTCTCCACGCACACCACCGCGCTCGGTGGCAGGCCAGCGGTCACGAGTGCGCGCCGCACTGTTGACACAAGCGCCATATTCGTGTAGTAGAGCGACACCCCGCCATCCACGAGGACAGTGTTGCCGGCAAACAGCCCCATGGCAACTGCATCGATGCTGATGCGCGGGCGAAACCGTGAGAGGATGCCTACCATGCCCAGAGGCACAGAGAGCTCGTAGACCTCGAGCTGACCCGTTCGCCGCGTACACCGGCCACGATCCTCGTGCGGCCTTCTAGCCGATGGCGGCGGAGGTGAGTTGTGGCTAGGCGCCGCATCGGAGGAGTCTTCTCCGCGTAGTGGATCACCTGCCGATCTGCTGTCCCCCTCAGCGTAGTCGCGCAACCAGCAAGAGGGCGGCATGGCAATGGGGTCAGGCTGGCAGAGCAAGTACTCAATGGTGGTGTGCAGCTTGTCGAGGCGCAGAGGCGAGATGAGGAAGTGGTTGTCAGGGGTGATGAGAAGGTGCCCGCCGCCACCACCGGCCTCCGTGCGAGTCGCATGGCCCAAAGTGGCGGTCGATACCAGCTGCAGAGATGCTGACAGCGCACCGGCGCGCCACTCCGAGTGTGAGGCAGGGATTGCGGTGCAAGAGGTGTTCGCTGCTTGCGACGCCGCTGCGGTCTCGCCAAGAGTAGAACCAGCACCTGTTGAACTAGCTGCTATGCGACCACCCGCAGCAGTGCTGCCCCCGCCGCGTTGGCCTTGGCTTCCAACCAGGGACGTGCTCACCACGTACTCGAGCGAACTCTGACGGCGTGGTGAGCTTGCGCCAGAGCCGCCAGCGGCATTGGCCCCGGGTGTGCTCACTGCAGCGCTCCCAGCGGCCACGGAGACAGCGGGTACGTCGCCTACGCGATGCCCCGGGTAACCGAGAAACGGCGAGCACCCGGTACGGTCCCCGTGAAGCGAGGCGGATGACTGCGAACTCAGAGCTGCGCTCGTGCTGGGCAGCATGGGAGGTATCGTCACGGAGGGCGTGCCACGCTGCTGCTGCTGCTGCCCGAATAGGTCGCAGTCGCGCTGGTTTGCACGGATAATGTACTCGCGGTGGAGATGCAGCTCCTCGCTGAGTGCAGCCAGGAAAGAGCGCCGCTGCGCAAAAGACGAGGTCGCCATGACAGACCGCGACTCGGCGGCGGCCTGTATGTCGTGCAGGATGTTCTGCACCAACCAGCGGGGAGCAGAGATGCGAAGCATCGCTCGACCTCAAAGAAAAATGCGCGCGCGAAGGGGGGAGGGGGGCGCAGGAGAGAGCGGCCAGCACAAACTTGAGGGACGGCAGAGCAAAACGCAGAGAGCACCGCCGACGTGTGTGGGTGGGGGCCCCGCTGCAATGGGGGTGCGCTTCCGGCGAGAGTCGACAAAATTTGGCAGCGGCCGTGGGGGAGGGGGGAAAGGAGATGAACGATCCGAGTGAAAATGGAGAATGCAAAGATGAGGTCAGCACAGCAGCAGTGGTGGCGCCCGGAACGCAGTGGTCGGTGCACGGAGTGCCGGCACGGGCGACTTGCAAGCCACGCCTCGACACACACACACACACACACTACAACAAGAGAAGAGAAGGGTTGATGTAGTGCCGAGTGCATCAGCGTCCCTTCATCGCACCACACCTCCTCTGCGCCGAGGAAGTGAGGCGCGGGTGGCTGGTGCGCCTGTGTGGTGACGGTCGCTTTAGCTGAGTTCTGCCTGTGGGTGCGGGGAGAGGCGAGGCGGCACGGCGTCGTGGCTTCTCAGGTCACAAATGATCCCCTACGTGAGTGGTGAGGCATCGCACAGAGACAGAGAGACGTAAGAGAGGGAAGATAACGCGTGAGGGGGCCACGACGAGGGCAGTGCAGGCACGCGATGTTGGACAGGCCGAAGAGAGAAATAATAACACATCTGCACGCACAAGGCATGTGAAGTAAAAGCCGGCACACCAGCTTGAGGAGGCAAAGGCGCTGCTGGTCTACCACCGGGGACACCCCAGTGTAATCGCACCCCATTGGGGCCTGTGATGCCGGGCCCCGCCACGTCAAGGCACCGGCGAGGGCACACTCAGAGCGTGAAGAGTGCGCTGTTCAGCAAGTCATCGCTGATTCCCTGTCCGCTTTTTCGCTCTTTTCCTAAAAAGCACCGCAGTGTTGGCACCCAACGCCTCACATAAGCCCCCCCCCCCTACAGGAGGGACGAGTCGCAACGCACGACATCACCCGCACAGAGACGTCCGGGGACGGCGGAGGCGGCGGGCTGAGAAAAGGCGCTTTTTTCCACGTCGCCGCGAGCTGCGCGGTCTGCCGTCACACCCGCGGTTGCCCTGCCGCCACCGTCCACACATCGAGGCGCTTTTCGTAAAAGGAAACGGTGGCCACCACAGCAGCCGACCAGTCCGCCGCCGCCCCCGCCCCACGGAAGTCGGACCAACCAAGCGGCCGCAGCACTGCCGCATCGTACACCAGGATCTTGTCTGTCAGCGTAGGTACGTGTGTGGCGCTAGGCGCCGCCTCTGAGTCGCTCTCCACAGCCTCACCATAGAAGTACGCGAGGGGCACATCTGCATGCCCGAACACCTCCTCCGCAGAGGCTCGCACATCGTACGGCAGCAGTGCAGCTCCGCGCTGCATCAGCGGCACTACAAGAACGTTAGCGGTGTTGACCCATCCGCAGGAGAGATTCTGCACGGCGCACGGTCGTTTCACCTCACTGTGGCGGTAATTGGCCCTTGCGCTGGCCAGAAGCAGCGACAGGTTCACGTTACCGTCGTCATGTGCCACAGTCGCGGCGCCGTCTGACACAGCAGCCCCGGAGTCCCATAGCGGGAGAAGGCAGCGGGAGGTGCGCCACACGCCTCCGCCAAGCCCGCCGCGCTGCGCCACGGGACGCCGCATGCTGCGCACGTCGATGAGGGAGATGGACTCCCCGTACGTGCCCACCAGCAGATACGGTGTAGCGTGGGCAGTTGATAAGCCGCCGCGAGTGTCCAGCACAGGCGTAATGGAAACCACGCCGGTGTCAAAGCGTGTGCGACTAACGGCGCGGCTGGGGTTGGTGCGTGTATCGTACAGTTTGCAGTAGCCATCGTCGCCACCAGATGCGAGCAACGCGTTTGCGCTGTCCCTGGCAGGCATGGGACACGCCTCTGCCTCCCCAGCAGTGTCATTGTCGCCGCCGCTTCCATTGGCCCAAGGAGAAGCTGGCGCAGCAGACCACCATCCGCCAGTGGGCAGTATCGCCGTGCACCACGCGTCGAACTCGTGCCCCTCCAGTTCCTGCGCCACGCGCCGCTCCGCGATCGCGTACAGAAATACAGCCCCGGTGTGGGCTGAGCACAAGAGGTGCGGCGTGGGACAGTGAAGCGCGGTGCAGCTGGTCAGCATCTCCGCGTGAAGGTCACGTAGCGGATCCACTACAGGGCTGAGCGTGATGGGGTCAAGGACTCGCACACTACCATCGGTGCACGCCAGCATGATGCACGGCGGCTCGTGGGCGGCAGACAACGGGGCTACAGTGCGGAAGAATGACGAGGGCGCCGAGGCAAGGCTGAAGACACCGGGAAGCGCCGACGTGCAACGCTGCACCTGAACGTCCGTCTCACCCACCACCTCCCCATCCCCGGCGACAACGCACTGATAGAAAGCACACTCGCCAACGTGCCTCACGCCTGCAGCCTCGGACCCGTCACTGACCTCTGGTGCAGCGGGGAGTGCAGCCAACGGAGAGGAGGATGTCAGTTCGTACGAAGCAGCGAGGAAGCAGAGCGACGGTCTCCGGTCCGCAGCACAGTATGGAGAGGCAGAAGACTGCGCGGACAAGCCGTCAGACTCACTCTGGGGCAAGAGAGGGGCGGGTAGCAGACAGCTGCAGGTAAGGGGGGTGTCCACGGAGGCAACTCGCTTGAGCTCAAACACCGCAACACTGCTGCCACTGAATTGGGCTGGCATCGTCTCACGGGGCGCGTGGTCTCTCTCCTTCTGCGAGAGGGAGGAGGAGGAGGAAGTGTGACGAGGTCGAGGTAGTCCACAGATGAGTATCGTCCCCGACGAAGTTCTCGTTTCCCCCCGCCCGCCCGCCTTCCCCTCACTGCAGCCCGCAGACGGTGGCCACACGACAAAGGCGGCGAAAAAAGGGGGTGAGGGGGGGGGGAGGAGAAGTTCAGAGCCAGCGGCGACACCTCAACGAGCCGCGCACTGCACAAACATGTGAAAGACAGCGAAGAGGGCAGAGAGAGAGAGAGAGCGGTGTGAGGCACCGGCGACGCAATGCTGGCAGAGAGAGAGAGAGAGACGGGACAACTGCGCTGAACGGTTTACGCAGACACGGTGTTCGGTCCACGTGGATGCGTCCTCGACATCCACGTGGACCGAAAAGTGACCCATACCCGATGATGGCACCGCAGTGCAAGCGCGCACAAACGAAAGCACATGTTCAACGCAAGAAGAGATCACCCACAACAGCCACAGGGGCGAGAGGGGGAGAAGGGCATTCAGTAATGTCGGCAGGTGTGCCACACACGCACAGTGGAAGCCTGTTTGTTCTAGTGGAATTCGGTCCTGCCGACAGAGCAACTGCACACGTATCCGGGGAAAAGGGGGGAGGAGGGGGTGCATTAATGCGCCCTCTCACTCTCGGTGTGCCCCGGCACTCTACGGCCCTCATCTCCTTGCTCTTGACTGAAGTGTCGCTTTGTCCGGCCTCTGCAGTTGTATGCGATGCGGGGATGAGCATGTGCTGCTGTCGTGCGGAAGTCCAGCCGGAGAGGTGGAAGAGGGCGGCGCCCAACGCACACACGAACACCCACAAGCGCACACCACACCTCAGCCCCGCACAAGGGGTAACACCACTGCACAGAGGGAGCGCGTCTATCTAATGAGTCTAAAGCACTCGACACACAGTGTGGGGAATACTCAGCTGCGCGTCATCCACCGTTGCGCTGCGGCAGTGGGACGCCGGCCTCCCCTTCGTGCGCTCCAGTGCAAGTGTGTATCTACCATACAACGCACCACACTCGTCCCACGCCCCCCACCCCTCCGCAACCTCGTATAGAGGGGTAACACCGCCACAAGAAGATCTATCACTGGTTGTTGGTGGTGTCTCCCAGAAACTCGCGCTTACGAGCCCCGGGCTTGGCTGGTGCCCCGTACGAGTAGGCGCGCATCTCCGGCAGCACTTGCAGCGAAGGCCGATCACCGCCATCGATTCCCTGCCGCCCTACGCCGCTCGCGGCAGAGTCAGACACCAACGACTGGGAGGCGCAGCGGCTCACCGGCGCTGAGGCAGCGGTAGGGGGGCGAGGGGCTGTAGCTGCTGCGTTGCCGCTTGTATGGCCACTGACTGGCATCTTCAAGCATGACCTGAGCGGCGCCGATCTGGTAGGCATCGCACCGCCCGTGTTGGCACGCACGAAGGCGTCTTCTTCAGCTGGCACGACAGACTTCGGTGACGCGGGCGTCGACTGACGACTGCTGCGCACCACGCGGCGGGCCGCTTGAGCCGCCGCTCCACACCGCCCTGCCCTTTCGTCGCGCTGACGTTGCTCGACGTTCAACAGCTGCGCCTCTAGCTCGCGCAGCTCAGCCTCTTGTGCGCGGCGGGTCTGCGTTTGCTGCTGCTGGAGCTGGTGAAGCGTACGGCGCAGCGCATGCTCCTCCTCCGCCCAGATGACGCTCTCGCGCTGCAGGCGGGTCTCGAGGTCGTCCCGGCTCTGCAAATGCTCCTCGGCATCCTTGATTTCGCGCACGAGAAAGTGCAGGTTCTCGTAGGCGTCCAAGGTAGCCATGTACTCCCTCTCGGCGCAGTCCTTCTCCGTTAGCGTCTCCTCGCATTGTGCGCCGAGGTCCTTCGCCTGCGCCTCCACCCGCTCTAGCGACGTGAGGAGGTCGCACTTCTCGCTCGCCACGACGTCTTCGTACTTGTGAATGTCCGCCTTAAGCGACTTGCGCTGCTGCTTAACGGCGTTGATGTCCTCCTCCATGCGGCTGAGCTCCTCCTCCGCGTCCGAGACGCGCTTCGTCCACTGCAGGATCAGCTCCTCCGACATAGCGGCCCAAGTAGAGAGGAGAAAACACAACACAACAGAGCTAAAGCTAAAACGGCAGAGATCTATAGGAGTGCCACACAGACGCGCGCCTCTTTCTCTGACTGTGTGGTGTGTGTGTGTGTGTGTGGGGGGGGGGGGGAGAGGAGGGAGGCGACAGCGGCGCAGAACACACAAAGCGCACCCATAAAAGAGGAGCAAAACGAGGGCGAGAGAGACGTGAGCGAATAATGTGTGTGCGGCGCACAGAAAGCGGCAACCGCACAGTGTGGCCCCTCTCTGCGCTGAGGGGCGCAGGAGACGCGCCATCGAGAGATGCATCAGCCACCAACCGGCAGCACCCGCAGACACACGGGCAACAGCAGTGCGCCGACTCGGTCATCCGAACACGCCCCCCTGCGTCAAACTCTGCCCACCCACCCTCTCCGCAGGTCGCCCTCCACAGACACCACCGCCATGCGGATCGCCACCTGGTGCATCCCCCTCGGGGGTGGCACACGCTCGAGTCACGCGGGCACCCCGCCCACCATATGGGCGGCACAGGCGTGCTCACTGCTGCAGGTCGCTCCGACGCAACGCCAGCCACGACCCGGTCGCCAGCGTCCTCAGCAGTGGTGCATCGCCCTGGCTTCGCTGTATCGTAGGTGGTGGCAGGGCCCACCACCAGAGAGGAGGTTCAGCATTGGCGGGAAGAGGGGGGGCTGCTTGGCCTTCCCCCGCAGAGTGGGGGCGCTGGTGCCTGAGAGGCCACGCGCGGAGGCGTTCCTCAACCCCCAACCCCCTAACCCCTGGGGATCAGGGATGCAGAGGGTTGAGGGAGAGCAAAAGCAAAGAAAAGATCAGTACTTTCTCTTTCCACCCTCTCGCACACGGGGGAGACCGTAGGCCACGCCAGCCCTCAAAGAAGCCCCTGCCTGCTCAAGAACTCCTCAGCGCAGGGCCAACATGTGCGTCAGTGGGGAGAACATCCCGCACTCCACGAAACGGACGCACTACGATAGAGAAGTGACAGGCAAAACATGTTGTTGTTGTGGGGGGAACACTTCGGCTCGCTGAATGGGGCGAGCGTGTCGCAGCGGTGCACCCAAACCACTGGCGGCAGCCGGAGGCAAAAGCGGTGAGGGATCGGGCCCGGGAGAAAAAGAGAGAGAGAGAGAGAGACGGGTTGAACGGATGGAGTACGTGCCGGCACATCGCAACTGGGGCGTCTACCTCTGCCGCCGTGTGTGCGTTCGAGCTCTGCATCCACCATGATTATTATGCTGTGGGAGGAGGGAACAGGGACCCGAGAAACAAAGCCAACAGGGGGGGTTTGCGCTCCCAAGCACATCAACCCGCCCTCTCATTGCCCTCCCGCCTCCCCATCCTCGTCGTCGTTCGCCTGCACAGGAAGCGAGAAAAACGACTGCGCAGCTGCGCGCCCACTGGAGTTCAGCGATGCCTTCAACATCTCAACGGTGGCTTCGGCCTCCTTGACGAACGTCATGATAAATCGCGCCAGGCTGTGCCGGCCGTACTGGCGCACGTGCGCGGCCAGCACTAAGAACGACACGTCGTAGATGACTTGGTCTGCCGCATCCGCTGCGGGTTTGGCCATCAAGGCTTGCCGCACAGGGGCACAGCGAAGAACGGGCAGCGTACCGGTTGCCGCGCCATGAGAGCAGAAGAACGCCAAATATTCGCTCAGCAGCTGCGTCGAGAGGACGTCATCGGGCTGGTGAGCCGCTGCAAACCAGAAGGACACGCGGGTGCTGTTGAATGATCCCTCAACAAGACACTCATCCCCGCTGCTCCACTGCAGCTGCAGTTTGTTGCTCTGCAACGAAGCATCAGCGGTGGCAGGGTGAACGAGGAAGGGAAACGGCGAGGCATCTGTGGCCGTGTAGGGTGACATCAACTCCACCTCGGGCACGGCGCACCCCTCCGCCACGTCGGAAGCGAAGGACTGCAAGCACAGTGCTACCAACAGCGTACGCTCGACGCAGTCGTAGTACAGCTGCTTTTCCCCTGCCATCTCCCGCACGTCCCGCGGGTACGTATGCAAGAAGGGAGGAAAGGAGTAACGCGCGCGTGCGGATGTGATGAGTGACGGAAGGCAGGAGAGGAAGATGAGGTTTGGGGGAAAAGAGGCAAAGAAGGGGAACCATCCATGGAGCGACTAGGTGCGAATTTGATGAGGGAAAGCAGCTGCGGCGTGCGCACGCCTCCGTCTCACGGAGCCAAAGTCCGAGCAAGAGCGCATCCCCGTACGCCCGTATGGCGAGGCCTCCGCCTTCGCACAAGCGGGCCAGAAAGACCGGCATAGCAGGCGAGAAGACGAGTGCATACGCTCACCAGGAGTCCCGTGTCTGCGCTCGCCATTCGCTCTTCCATTTCTCCGTGCCACCCCCCACCCCCTCCTCGCTGTGGAGATACTCGCGAGCTCCGCCTGCACCCGCACGAGACGACGCCCTCCCCCCTACCCCTCCCCCCTGTTGTGGGTGTGTGTAGACGGGAGGCGAGCATCGAACACATTCCTTCGCCCTCCCCTCTCGCCTACACACACCCACAAGAGGGGGGGAGGAGGGGGGGCGGCTGAGATGCGGGTGCAGGCGGAGGAAGGGGGGACAAGATGGAGTGAGGGGGTGCAAACAAACACTTCGAGAAGAAGAAAAGAGCGACATTCAAAAGACGGCACGCACGCGGGGCGCGGCTCCACAGGGCTGAAAAATGCCCACGGCGGTGGGGCCTCCCTCCGTGCGGCAGTCATTAGCTGGTGTACATCTGCCATCCACCCACCGATCTGCCCCTCTCCCCTCCCACACACACACACACACACGTCAGGGAGAAAAGGACAGAGGGGGAGAAGAAAAGAGCGGGAGAAGAGAGAAGGGGCGCACATACGGCACACGATGAAGTCATTGAAAGCCTCCCCGAAGAGGGAGAATACCGCCGGCATCACGCACACTGCTGGCAAGCCATGACGCAGACAGGCAAAGGGAGCGCTATGCGACGCGCAGTACAAAGAGGGAAGATGGGCAATACATGGCTCCATTACAGTGTCGGCGATCACTATCAACGTCAGCAGCCGCAGTCATCTTTCCCTCGACATATCACCTCCGCAGTAGACTCATTTTGACGCTGCTTTGCGCTGACGAAACACCTCGAGGAGGTGCTGCTGATACGCAGAGGCGGCCGCGCTGGAAAACTCGTATGGCACGTCGCGAGCACTCTGCACCGGTCCATTGAAAGTGGTCATGGCTGCCGCAATGCCGCCAGCAGTAGGCGAGTCAGAGAAGCGGCGTCGCGGCGGCAGCTGAGGCTCAGACGACAGCACCATGGCGGAGAAGGGCGAAGCAGACGCCACATGGCAGCGCTCCGCCGCGGCGGCAGCAGTACCCGTGTTGGCATCCAGTCTTGACCCTGCACCAACCCGACGCCCTGCAACACTATTCCCCTGCATCGGCGCAGAGCCCAGTGCTCCAGTAGACGAGACAGCCGCATGCTTCGCATACATATTCCTCTCGGCAGTCTGACATGCCGTTGGTGTCGCTTCTTTGCTGTTCCGTACCCGGAACCGCTCGAGCTGCTGCAGCCTGTAGGCGTCTCCGGTGACCTCGTGCGCCGTCGCCTCGACCTCACGTTTCAGCTCAGCCCACAGCTGCTGCGCTTGGCCACTGCGACGACGACCGCCATCGTACACGTCGTGTGGGGTTTGCACCCTCTGTGACGCTGCCGCATCGCGGCGGGGATCGCCCTCACACTGCGTGCTCTCACCGCTTTGGCCGGTCATGGTCGGCACGAGCGACGGCGTCGTGCTTGTGGTCGAGAGCATTATGCGGCGCAGCTCTAACTCCTCCCTCGCCACCTGCTTTGCGCGCTGGCGTGACTCTGCCAGTGCATTCATCAGGATGTGGTTAGGTGGGTCCAGCTGCAGCGCCATCTCGTACGCCTCCGCCGCGGCGCCGTATTGTTTCAGCTTGAAGTACGTGTCTCCCTGCCGCGCATACCCCTTAAACCATGACAAGCGCAGCGCCACGGTTCGGTCTGCATCGCACAAGGCGCGCGCGTAAGCATCCTCGGCACTGGGCAACTCGTGCGCCGCTTGCAAGTAAGCAGCGGAGCGGTTGCTGTACAACGCGGCGAGTAGCATCACCTCCGCGTCGCTGTGTGTGGGGCTGGCAGCCAGGGCATTGATGGCGGATGTGTAGTGCTGAACAGCCTCGCAAAAGGCACCCGCCTCAAAGGCGCAGTTCCCATTCTCCTTCAGCTCCTCGCTGATGGCAATACCCGCGGTGCAGCCTGACGTACCGACTTGTTGCGGCGGCTGCGACGCGGGTGAGGTGGTGGCGGTGTGCTCTTCCTCCCAATGCACGCTACGCGGTGTGGAGAAGAGAGTCCGAGAAGACGATGGCGGCCCGCTAGCGCTGATCAGGGAGGTATTGCGCAGGGTGTTCGCTGTGGTCATGAGCGAGGGCCGAGTTGAATAACCACCAAGAGATGCGGAGTGGGAGAGGCCGGTGACAGACGACACTGTCGGTGAGTTGTACGTGGCCCCACGTTGCGCCTTTCCAGTCACGTAGTTGCTGGAGGAGGTCTGCGAGTGGGGCATGGCGCCGGGCTGTTGGTCAGGGTCAGCGATATCGGCGTCAGTCAGCCCCATGAGGCGTAGAAACGCCTGCCGGTCCGCTGCGGTGGACATGCGAAGCGAGAAAGCGGGGTAGTGAGCACAGGAAGCGTGGTGAGGGGAGGGGGGGGGGGGGGGCTCTGCTCTGACGCTGAGAGTGAGGCAGTGCCATTCATGGGGGGTTTGAGCAACGCACACAAGAAGAACGGCGAGAGGGGGGAAGTGGCAGCAGCGCATGGCCCTACACACACACAGAAAGAGAGAGAGACGTGCACGTCCATACAGCAGTAAGGGAGCTGGCGAGGAAGAGAGAACGACAGAGGTGGCCTCCAGCCTGCACCTGTGCAAGCGTCTCACAGAGCACAGTGGGGCAGGCAAGTCTCAGCCTGGAGCATTGTCATCCGCTTCCGCCCCAATGCGCGTTGAAAGGTGGTGCGAGGGCGAGGGCGCGTTCTTCTGTTTACCGTAGGCGGTGGTATGCACAACACACTGTCGACGAAAGACAACCCCGAAAGGGGGGGGAGAGAGAGACACCAAGGCAAGAGGGAGGTGAAATCGCACAGCACGCATCAAGCAGCAGCAGCAGCAGCAGCAGTGCATCAACGAAGCAACACGTTAAGTATCGTTTCCACCACGACCTTGTTGACCGCATTCACGTCACACAGACGGACGCGCGAAGGCGTGCAGGTGGGCGACTCCCACGAACGCCACGTCCGTGGAAGACACGAAAAGAGAGAAGAAACCAACACAGACCGCAGAGAGAGAGAGAGAGAGCGGGAGGGACGCGCCTCCAACACGCTGCCAACGTATTCATCTCCTCCGAGTCACTCTGCCACGGCTGACGTGAGCATTAGGGAGCAGAAGGGGAAAAGCTGGAGGAGAGACGCGGGAGGGCGTCGAGGGTTTCAAGGAACTGGCCGAAGATGCCATACTTGCGAGCGTGGCTGGAGCTGCCGCGGTGCCGACGCCACGCCACCATCACAGGATGCTGCGCAACGGCTGAGACGAGAAACGCCCCCGATGCCTCCACATGCCGAGAGTTGCGGAGCAGAATCGCGTAGAAGAGAAGTTCATCGCACAGCCACGTCAACTCTACCAACAGGTCCTGCAAAGTGATGAGGGTGTCGTACCAGTGGGAGTCCTCGTTGCTTAGATGGCTGCCACCGCTGTTCGAGTGCGCCACTGATGTCCCTGAAGGCAGCGAGGAGGGGAGGCACGACGCGACAACCGTGCCGGTAGAGGGAGCACTGCCCCGCGTGCGTGGGTGGGAGGAGGAGCTCAATGGCACGTAGGGAGTAAGACCACCAGGCGCCCCGTCACTGCTGCTATGAACGTCTGTGGTGCACCCGGCCACAATGCTCTCGCTGCTCTCCCTGATTACCTCCCCTAATGCGATGTCGTTAGCATCGTTGCAGCCATCGCGCGACGGCTGGTCGAAATTGTCCTCCATGAGCATACTCTCCAACATGCGATCGGCCGCCACCTCCGCAATCTCGCTCGCGACGTCATCGATGCTGTCCACATCGTTGGAGCTCGTGCTTGTAGTGGAGGTGGTACCACTGCTACTGCTCGCAGTGCCGTCATCGGACGTGTCGTCGCGGAAAGAGTCACGCTGCCCGGAGCGGTGGGTGTTGCCGCGATGTGCAACACGGCCGCTGTCTCTGGCTCGGCGCCCACGTTGGTGCCTGCCGGTGGAACGATGCGCTGTGTTGAAAGCCGAGGAGACAACACTGCCGGGGATGCCACCCACTGTGGACGCTGCGGTACCGGCAGAAACTCGTATTGCGGCCGCCCCAGCACTCGTGACGCTGGCCACACTATCTGCTCCTTCTCCCCCGATGATGCTTGCTACGCCGCTGCCACCGCCTCCACCACTCGTGCCTATGCTGTGGCTGTTTGTCACACCCTTGTGCGACCTCACCGCATCCACCACGCTCTCTGGCTGCGTCAGGAACGGCACACGATCCGCCAGCGACGTCATGACTGCCGAGAAGCGTTGCGCAAATCCTAAAATGTGGCGCTCGCTGAAGTGCTGGCCGTCGCTCTTCACCGGCTTCGCATCTGTCAGCGTCGATGGTAAAGGCGCGACTGCCGAGGATGCCGCGGCGGCTGAGCGACCCTGGCGCCGTGGGTGAGCCAGCAGTGCCTGCTGCCGAAACAGCAGTTGCACCCGCTCGCGAGGATTGCCCTTGTTGTAGAGGAACGCGTGCTCGCACAGCGCGGGGCGGGCCAGCATGGACTCGTCCTTGTCGAACTTCAGCAGCGCCTCTGCACGCAGTCGATCGAGACGAACAGCGAAGATACCAGCGGACTGCGGGCCCACTGTCAGCTCCACCCCTGAAGGCGCGAAGGCAAGGCCACCACTATTCCCTGCAGCAGCAACAACGGAGTACCCGTCATCCTCCGCGGCAGCACCAGGAAGCGGCGGAAGAAGAGCGCTGCCAGCGCACCCACTGTGCGCCAATGGCCCGGCACCGGGGACTGACAGAGAGAGCACCTCTGATTGTGTGTACAACACGAACACCTGCGCGTGATTACGACTCAGATTCATCACGGACACCTCCACCTCTGCCCAGCGCGACGTCGCCGTCGAGGCCGGTGGCGGAGATGCCAGAGATGGGGCAGCAGACGCTTTGGAGGACGCGTCGCCGTCAAAGGGCCCCGATGCGGTCGCAGAACTCCCGACCGCCTCCGACTTCAGCGCGGCCCCTGCAGCTGCGCTTGCAACAGCCCTCTCCGCCGCGTCCATGTCGTACTCGTGCGCCACTGCAAACGTGGGTCTGTGCGCTTCAAAATTCACGTTGAAGCTGAACCGCGCGTCACGGGCCTGCTTGCAGCGAAACACCACATCTGTCTGGCCAAACACCCCGTACCCCTCCGGGATGTCGTAGAGTGCATTGCAGCTGAGAACAAATGCCAGACGCATGCGAGAGCGCGGGTCTACAACAAAGTACCTCTGGCCTGTGCGTGTGGGGACGCCGTGGATCTGACACACAATCAGCTTACCCTCAAACGGGGCGGCAGAGGTGTTGACAGTCGAAGACAAAGAGGTAGACGTCGGCGCAGCCGCCACGCCACTCCCGGCGCGCACTCCCCTGCGGTGATAGTGACGACGAGTGTGGTGAGGCGATGGAAGCGTCTTCTCTAGAACAAAGGGCTGTGTTGTGAGCAACGCCTCCGCACCCCCGGCGGTGGTGAGCACAGCACCATCAATGGCACCCTTCTGCGCTGCTGCTAGTGTGTCGGTGGCAGCACCGACTGCAGTGGGGTCAGCTTGCTGATCCAGCCCAGCACGAGACGAGGGAGGCGACGCAAGTAACGTCGTGCTGCTGCCGTCGAAGAGCTTTGTGCGTTGAGAGAGTACGCCTGCGGCGGCGTCTCTGCGACGGTGCCCGGACGCTGTTGCCGCTGCCGTGCTGTACAAGGCTCTCTGGGGAATGGGACGCAGCTCCTGCCGCATCGGATGAACCACCGACACGGGGAACTCCAGCGCCACACTGCCCTTGTTCACGATCTCCAGTGCGATCAGCGCACGGCTGGTACCGGCACCGTACAAGGCACCCATGTTCACGGTGTGCCCCGCGTTGGTGGTGGCGAGGCGATGGCCACTGTTCATGGCAACAACGTCAAAGAAGCCTTCGGCAGTTCCGGGCACAAACACCTCTGCGTTCAGGCGCAGGTATACCACCTCGCGGGCATCATAGGCGTTGGTGATGGCCACGTAGCCAATAAAAGAGCCGACCTCGGATGACAGCACCTGCAGCCGCAGCAGCTGCGTCTCACCTGCCTCCAGTACACCCGTCGTTGAGGTAAGTAGCAGCCACACCTGCGGGCTCTGCGAGATCACCTGCGCCGTGTACCGCACCGCTCTGTCTGGCGCGTGGTTTGTGATGAGGATGTTTGGCTCATACGGGTCATCGCGCGGAACAGAGAAGTTGAAGAGGTACGCCCCCCCGCACCCGGGCAGCGCATCGCAGTTGCGAAGAGACAATACCCACTGACGCGTCGCGGCTGCAAGCGACGGCGCCAGCGTCGTCAGGATGCCGCCAAGAGGCACTGGCCCATCGGCCGTGTCTTCTGAGCCACATGAGGTGCTACCCCGCAGCGGCAGCACCTCGGCACCTGAGCTGCCTGCGTCAGCCGCCGACGCCGCTGCTGAAGTACCACTGGTGAGGACCAGGTTAGACACCTGCTTGCCACTGGAAAGACTGACGTACTGGGGTGTCTCATCCAATACTGTCGGCGTCGGCAGTACGGTCGACAGTCTCTCATCCACCAGCGTGGCCAACGTCGTCACCAGCTGCCCGGTCGAGTCGTCCCGCTGCGCAATTGGGGGAAGAGTTGCGCAGCGGCGACCTTCAGCCTCTTCGTCCTTCGTGCTCGCGTCAGACGCAGCAGCAACGCTGGTGGCCGCCGTCGCCGTATCGCTGGTGATGACGGAGCTGAGTACGATGCTGGGCAGCGCCTCTGACCCACTCGTTGGCGTCACGACGCTCACACGGCTCACAGCGTAGCTGAACGGGGCGTTTTCGTCCACCAGTGCTACGGACACAAACTGCTCCAGCGAAGGCAGCGATAGAGACAGCGGTGGCGCGCTTGAGGCGGCCGTCGTCGGGGGCATGGGGATCAACCCAAGCGCTCGCACGTCTGCTGGGCGAATCACCACCGTCACCACGACGGTTTCGTAAGGGCCGAGGTGAATGCGGTGAGGCAGCGACACCGGCGCCGCACCGTCTGCGGAGGGTGCTGCCAGGAAAGACGTAGATACCGGCACTCCTGGCCGCGGCGTCGCGCCGAGGATGGCTGCTGCGCCGAGGTCCGTCACAGTGGCCGCCTCGTTCTCACGTACCACCTCAGATACAAACGGTGCCGCTCCGGCTACTGAACCAGGTGAGGTCGTGTCCACCGCATTGCGGTATCCTCCGCGTACATCGATGCACAGAGGCACAGCGAGGTGCTCGTGAACAAGAACCACGACCGAGAGCTCGGCTACGTACACGTCAAACTCGTTCGTAATACTGATCTCACCCACATAGCCCACCTGAGGTGTGCTGCGGCTCGCAAAGGCCTGGGGCGCGGTGGCGCTGGCACCTGGACATGGTACCGACTCTACGCTTACTCGGCAGGGCCGCAGCATCACCTTGGGCGGCGCTGAGAAGGTGCGAAATGGTGCCAGCTTGCCGTACACCTGCACCTCCTCCGCCTCGGTGAACGGGTTTTCCATGACAAAGGTGCCAAGCCACACGTTGTTCGACTCCAGAGACGCGCTACGCCGTTCCAGCCCCGCAATTCGGTCGTACGTCCACGAAACGGTGTTGGTGCTGCTGCTCGCGCCTGGGGCCTCCAATGCCGTAATGTCCACCGGGGCAGGCATCGCCACTGCGGTCAGACCTGTGGTCGCCGCGCCGGCACCGGTGCCTCTCGCAGCTGTGGCGGCTGTCACCTGTGCCGAAGCGCCAGCCGTGCGCGCCTTACGGTGGCCATAGAAGAGAGAGACAAGCGAGGTCAGATCAGCACCTCGCAGCAGACAACGAAGCCGCAGTGTCTGTGAGCGTGTGGTCGCAGCTCCTGCGCCACTGTTAGCTGAAGCAGCCGTCCCTGGAGCAGTGCTGGTGCCCATCTTGCGCGGCTTGGTTTTGGTCGCGACTGAACCCGCCGCTTTGAGTACTCCGCTGCTCCCAGACGAAGACCCAGCGGGGCCTGACGTGGCTGTAACAGCAGCGGGAGCGCCACCTGCGGTACCGGCCAAGATGGTCGCAGCCGCACCGCAAGACTCGTCGGCTGGCAACGTGGCGCTGGTCGCACCGAGCGTTGACAATCCTATCACTGCCGCTGTCGCCGCGACTCCTGACGTGGTCCCGGACTGCAGGCTGACAGGCATGCCCCCGCCAGGCAAGCCAACGCTTGTGCTGGCCGACCCAGACGCGGCAGACCCGCCGCCCAGCCCCGCCCCAGCTCCTGCTACCATCACGGCGATTGCACTGCCGCTGCCTGGAGTAGCAGCTCCGCTTGTGGCGTGGCTCGCCAGCGCGGCAGCGGCCGGGCTGGCGTTTCCCTGTCCGACGCTGATGGCTGCCGACCCGCCTGCAGCGCTCGTAGTACCCGAGGAAAGTGGTGCTACGGCGTCTGTGCGGAAATTTAGGTGCCGCACAACTGAGGTGGCATCGTAGTGCAGCAACAGAAGCTCAAGTAGGCCGTCCAGCTGGGGGTTCGGCTGGAGATGCAGATCGAGCTCCACGTCCGGCTCCGTCGCAACAAAGGTCAGCTTCATCTCAGCAAGCGGCCCCCGAAGTGACGGCTCCACGCGCAGCGGCGCCAAGGTAAGCGACTCGTGCACCTCCTCTTGCGTGTCAGCCCGCAGCACCTGAAAGACCTTCCAGTAGTGCTGCCCCGTGATGCACACCGCCATGTCATTCTCTGGGTTCCATTCATTCACAAAGAAGGCCTCGTAACGGAACGTCCCTTGCGTCGCGATGAGCTTCATGCTCAGTGCCGCCTCCACAACGGCACTCTCCCCTGGCGGGATCGTCAGGCGAGTCTGAGAGAAGCGCACCACAGGCGGGCACTCTACCTTGAGCGGCAGCGGCATAACAGAGGATAAGTTCATGAGCCGGAACGAGACGACCATGTTGTGGCTCGACGGCTGCTGGAGGCCCGACTTGGAGACGTAGGCGCTAAAGGTGTGGTCTCGCAGTCGTTGCAGCTTCGAGATGCGCGAACGACGGCGGCGCCGCTGACGCATCGCGAAGGCCATCTCCTCTTCTCTGCCGCCGGCGAAGGCATCGTCTCCCTGCTCCAATGCAGCGTCGTGCTCCTCGCCGGTCGACGACACGGAGGAGGCCACAGAAATGGGAGAGGTCAGCATCGATGTTGCCTTACCCACAAGCCCCAAGTTCACCAACGCCGGCTCCGCCCTGCCCTCGCTCATTGCGAGGGACAGCATGATGGGGACGAGCAAAACGCATTGACCCACCGTTGGGCCTCGATAACGACTTCCCTGCGGCGCCGCCCTGGAGGAGTAGCCCTGCCAACCACCGGCCGCCGCGCCAGCGCGTGCTGAGTGCGCCGTGTATGTTACACACACCTGCAATGTCGTCGTGATAGCCACCATCTGATGTTGCAGCACCGCCGTCACCTCCGCTGACGTGAGCATGGGTAAGCTGGTCAACGTCCATGTGACGGTCTGGGTGTGGTTCGCCCTCAGCTCCACACGGCCCCTCATGTACATCGCCGGCGGCTGGTCGGCCACCGGCGTTGGCGTCGCCGCATCGTCCGTCACCTCCAGCGCCTGCCGCTGCTCTTCTTCAAATGCGGCACGCACCTTTGACTCCTCGTCCGGTGTGTGGAACCACAACGGTAGCTCACACGACGCGTGGACGGCGGCGGTCGTTGCCAGCACCATCTCTCGGTGAGTATGGTAGTTTGCCAGCTTCACCGAGTAGGAAACAGGCTGATGTAGATGCAGCTGTTTCCCTTGCTCGCCTCGCACCACCGCGGCGACGGGAAAAACTAGCCGTGTGTTGATACTCGGGTCCAACTGCACGATGCCGTCGTTCATTCGCAGCGCAGAGAGCGACACCCGCATCTTTTCCTGCGCACTGCTGCGGTTCACCACGTCAATGAACTCGCGTGTGAGACCAGGCGCTGGCAGATGTACCAGTATGGGAACCATGTGCTCTTGGAGAGGACCCAACGCGATTTCGTTAGCAGCGGACGTCTCCTCTGCAACTTCCAGCAGTGGCGACGATGGCACGAGCGCAACGCGCAAGGAAAATGTGTGGGAGGTGTTGCGCACCGTGAAGTGCGTCTTGACGAAGTCCTGCGTCGACGCCACGCACCCCAGGTCGAGGTTTCCCTGAAGCACCTCGATAAGGCCGCTCCCAACGCACGCCATTGCACGCACTATCGCCTTGCCCACCACGCAGAACGCGGCACTCGACACGGCGGGGTTCGGCGCCACCGCCTCCACGAGAACACCAGCGCGGATCTGCCGTGCGCACGGATCAACATATCGGGCACCAGGGCGGAGTTGCACGTACACGCGCACAGTCTCCTTCACAAAGATATGGCGTATCGGGTGGAGCAGCGGCACTGTGCAGGACGCATCTTCGAAAAGAGCCAGCTGTGACGGCCTATTGGTGCGCACGACGAGGGCATGTGGAAAGGAAAAGCGGCAGCGGATTAGCACAAGCTGTGCCTCCAGCTGCGACACCGCGCACGGTGTAATGACATCGCGGAACAGCAGCTCCTTCGGTTCGGTGGTCAGCATCTCAATCTCTTCCGTCGGATTCATTTCGACCGTGAGGTACTGCACGTCAGCTGGGTTACAGATGTTTTTCACAGGAATGAAGTACTTTTGGGGGCCAACACTCCGCGCCGTGCACTCCACGACAATGCGCAGCGGCTCCTGCTGGCGCACGTGACCGTTGCGAGGAAAGAGTTTGAAGCGCGCGTCCAGCACCGCTGCAATGCTACCGCCGCATCGCCGCGGCTCGAGCACCACAATTGTCGTCTTCGCGCTCGCCTTCACCACAAAGCTGAACTCTGTCGGATCATTCACGATGCAGTTGTGCAAGACAAGCAGAGGATGACCCATAAAGGTAGAATGAAAGCGCCCACCGACGTTGCCTGTTTGGGAGCCCGTTGTGATGAGACGGATGCGCGGAAGTGGGCGACTCTGCACGGCGCGAGAAGCTGTTCCGCTACTACCGGGAAGAGAGCTGCCACTGTGCAAGGCGCCGCCAGACGCGGAGGCTGCCGCGGCGTTCTCGGTTGATAACTGCAACAACTCGCTTCCCCGGTGCGACGGAGACGGCAGCGACAGAGACGCCGACGGCGCGACAACAGCGGACGCGGATAAAGCAGAAGCCAACATCGTCTGCGGTGCTGCTGCGACGAATGGGGCAGCGAGCAGCTGCCGCCCCGTGGCATCGCCAGGTGTGCTTATCAGAATCAAGTCGATTGGAATGATTCGATTCGCCTCCTGGTCTCGCTCTTCGTAGAAAAGCATATTGATCGTCTGGGTCTGTGTCATTGGGATCGGCTCGTCCAACACGCGCTTGCATCCGAGAAACAAGGTGATTATGACGGACTCGCCGATGTCCATTGATGGCAAGGCGACGCCTTCGCGGCGCAACAACTGCACAATGTCACCCTGTTGCGTTTTGCTCCTCCACGCCTGCAGCGCTGCGGCGCTGCCGTCATCCTCGCTCTCCGACAGCTCGTGATCAGTGGTGCCTTGCATGGTTGACTGAGCTGTTTCCAGAGCTGCTAAGTCGACCTCTTCGCCCTTCAACGCCAGCCTGTATGCCTCGATCTTGCGCATTGCATTTTCGGCCTTTTCCGTCTTCTTTTTCCGCACGTATATCTTCAGCTTCTGCTCCAGCTTTTCGATTTGCTCCTCCAGCTTGCGAGTAGAGACAGACCCTGCCCCACTCAGCCCCATGTCCAGCTGCACCGCCACCTTGACACCCGCAAACGACAGATAGGGGTTCGCGGCGCTCACGCCGTTCGCTGCGGTAGTGCTATTCAGCTCCAATCGAACAACGATTTGCCGGCGTCCGTTACTTGTGTTTGACACGGTGAACTTGGCGCCCACGCGAGCATTTGCTGCAGCAGCGGCTTCGTCCGCCTTCCACAACGAAGGCGACGACGCCATGAGCGCCGGTACGCTTGACGAGGGAGGCACCATCATCTCAAACGTCCATGAATCTGGGCTAATTTCGAACGTATCTGCCTTGGTAACAGTTGCCTTGAGCGTCATGGTAATCGTGTTTTTTATGTTGAGTATGTTTGACACGCGTATATTCTCCTGAAATACACCTTTGATACCGGGGTACAGCGTCAGCTCAATCTCGCGCGACGCGTAGGGACGAATCGTGAGAAAAATGGACCGCTTGTCGCTATTTTCCATGCGAATATGCTCGGCTGTCACAGAGCGTGACTTCGACAGATGAAGGTATAAGAACGAATTGCAACGGTTAACAATCGGCAGCTTTGTCGTCTTCTTCACACCAATATTAACTTCGCCAAAATTTTTCGTCTTCTGCCCATTCAACTCGAACGAAGTGCCGCAAAGTCGATAAGACAGTCGGACAAACCGCGGTGCCTCGATTCCGTCCACCGCTATCGAAATACCATCCTCCTTTGTCAGTGGCTCCGTCGGAGAAGTGGTCCGAATAATCAACACGTACACCTTTAGTGACATTGATGGCTCCAACGTGATGCGGTTCGTGATATTGTGCGATGTTTCGTTCAAGAGTCGCAACAGCTCCTCACGTGCTGCGAAAAGCCTCCCCGCTGAGTCATTTGTCAGGTGACTGGCATCCTCGCTCTCGCCGTAGACACAAAATGAGCGCATTTCCGCCGCGATCTTTCCTAGCTGCTCACACACTACTGCATCGGACGAGTAGAACACCTCAATCTCAGAGCACGAGGAGCGCAGATTAAGCACCACTTCGTGATCCGCCTTTGACTGCACACTGTACGGAACAATCAGGGGTACGCCTGAAATAGCCAACAGCGTCGATGGTCCTCTGCGACTATCAGTGCTATCAATGTTGCCAAGGTCGCATTTCCACGAATACAGCTCATCATGCAGCTTCGCGTCAAGCGGTGCCATATTATTTGCCTCGATATTGATCACCTGTCGGTCTTCGGCTGGATTGGACGCATTGATAATTGTCAGCTGCTTGCGGTACATTGCATTCACACGCTGCGGGGTAATGCGCAATGTTATCGGGAGCGATGCAGACGGTGCCACAGAGAACTCTTCCTTCAACTCACGACCAGCAAGCTTCTGCGGGATTGATGCGCCTTCGATTCGAATAATTTTGCTGCGCAACTGCATTACAATTTTCCCTGGCAATGGTGAGCGGTTTTCGATCTGCAGCGTGTAGCGCTTGCTCTGCCCGACTTGGCAGTCGCCAAAGTTGACACACCGCTGCGACACCACTATATTACTCGTGTACAGAGCAGCTGCACACCGGATAACCACGCGCTGGCTGTGTCTGCGATCAGCTGGTACCACAAAAAGCTCCACGTCAAACTTTATCTTTGATGCATCATTGCTCTCGCCGTCGTAAGAAGGCTGGTACATGAGCGTGACGGTGTTGAGTTGATTCCCTTTCTTTGAGCCCACTGCCAGCTCGTCAACAGCAACGTCATCCTTCATTAGTGACACTCTTCCTTCGCATTTTCTACGATCGACATCACCAAGCCGCAGTACCGCCTCCACGCGATCAAGACTTTCAATGTGTATAATCGCTGTCGCTTTAGTGCCTCGATATACGTCTCCGAAATTGACGGACGTGTCGTGAAAGGCAACCAGATCGCCTTGCGATTCCGCCACCACGTTGACACTCACGTAGAGAAACGCTGTATTGCGACTATCGCGCAGGTTGTCGCACTGAAAAACAGCGTGGTACTGTTGCTGCGCAGTCGAACTAGCCATGGAAGACCGCAGCATCAAAGAGAAAGTCATATATGAGTAGCTGTCCAGCAAAAGCCTATGACCTAGCTTTGGCTCTTCAAACTTATCAGACTCGTACAATGCAACATCGAGACCACGCAGCGGCATAGCTTGGTCGCGAATGACAAAGTACACAGGCTGGCAGGACGTGTTAGTGACAACAAAGTCAGCTACCTGAGTTTTGTTTGGCGCCATTGTGATGTTCAGCTCAGTGGACGACAGTTCCAAGCAGGAGATGTAAACGTTCGCTCGAAACGGTATTGCGATGCAGGCGGCAGCCGACTGCTGCTCTACTACCCGGTTCTCTCCTCCTTTGCTAGGTGCATTGCCGAGAGGAGGCGCCAGTGCTAGGTCCACTACAGTGAGCTGCAGCGACCCGGTGTATGGAACAGGCTGCGAGCCTTTCACGAGGTGTGAAAATGTGGTCGTATTAGCACGGAACCAAACAATGAGGTCCTTTTCCTCAAAAGGTGCCAATTCAACAGACGAGATGAGGCCCACCAGATCAAATGCTTCGTTGTATACGGAAAGAGTATCAGCAAAGCCTGTGCGCTTGATTGCTTCGTAGTTTTCATTGCGAAGCTGAAATTGAACGACTGGGCTAGTTGTGGTAAACTGCACAAGCAGTGGAGATTCGGTCGTGTTCCTCACCTGAACAGGACGATAAGTCGGAATATCATTAACCGCCACTTCATCAAACAAAATGCTCTCACAGCTAACGTCGAGCATTCTTGAGGTCGTCTTTTGTAGAAATTCACAGAGGCCTTGGTGCTTTGTTGCACTAGTGTTCTCTGCAACTGAGATTCAAAGCCCGCTTCCAATTTAGTATTGCAGCAACTATTTCCGCGAAGCCACTGTGTGGGCAGAGAAAAAAAGGGGAAAGGGAAATGATAAAAGAATGAATGGGTAATCCCTTTGGAACTGACAAGATAACAAGAACTCCCAGCAGTTGGACGTTCCCATTGCCAGCGCACAGATACCGAGCCACTAGTTGTATAATATACACTGCAGCAGTCCGTTGCTCCTATTGAACGGCAAAAGAATAGCCACTGGCCAAGGAAGAAGCATTAGGGTCCATACTCGTATGCGCCAGAAGGAAAGAAAAACATGTCATGACACCCGCAATCTCACCGAACGCAAAGCCCACACAACATGTGACTGCTTGCGCGGCACCTCCTTGAAAAGAAAAAACACTGCAGCACCGCGTACAAGCCCATCACATAAAATACATCCCATCAGACAAAAAAAAAATTGGCAAAGCTAAACAAAACACCCGCACACATAACGAACAAAAAAAAATGGCCACACGCGTCCCACACTAATCCCATACACCCTAAGCTCCGGGTGAAACAACAAGAACAGCTTCCGCCATTACAAAGCACAAACACCTGTGATAAAGACCTTGCGGTGCAGTGACCTCTAATATAAAGTACACCAGCATGACACCCACAAGCAAATCAACTTTACACGCACCACCGTAAAAAAAAAAAAAGCACCTAAAAAACCAGCACAGATAACACGAGAATAAATAAAAAAAAAAAAAAACATAAAGTCCATAACACCAAAACTGCGCAAATATACAAATCATAAACACAAACCCTACGAGAAAAACTAAGCAAGCTCTTCACTTCCTAAGTGACATTATCACGACCAAAAGAAAAAGATTACAGTAAAATAAATTCAACAAAAAACCTAAATATATA
>NC_009295.2:223999-241686 GCF_000002845.2 Leishmania braziliensis MHOM/BR/75/M2904 | reverse complement strand
AAANNCGCCCTGCTTTTTTTTTTTTTTGTGTGTGGTGGCGGGTGTGTGTCCTGGAGGTGGCGCCCAAGGCCGCCGCCCATGACACGGGGTTCGGGACGCCCCAAAACGGCACCCCCCTCACAACGACCTGGGCGCCCTTGGGCTTCCAACTAACGCTATATAAGTATCAGTTTCTGTGCTTCATTGTCGCTTTCCCGCTCCGTTTTTGCGCTTTTTTGCGTGCAAACAATGTACCCATCCGCTTGCAGAGGACAATCCGGCAGGAGGACCTCTATCCCAGTTCCTGCGGGCACCCCCCCTCCTTACCAAGAAAAGTGGCGGGAAGGAACCCGCGCGACCGAAACACGTGGACAGCGAAGCCGTGCTGAAATTCCACAATTAACCACGCAAAGATACGTGGACACCGCCAGAAATGGCGCACTTCAAGCTCACGGTGATCATGACGCTTATTTTATAACTAAAAACACAAAAAACCACGGCGGAATGCCGGTAAAACAAAATTTTAACACCGCACCTCTCACAGTTGAAAAGTGGGAATGCGGACCAAAAAAACTAAACTATTTATATTCAGAGGAAGAACTTTCCTCACCCAGAGAGCGGGCGAACAGCCAACACCTTAAACGTAATGTAAATGTGGAAACAGATCCACAACAAACGGACAGCGCAGCCACGCTGTAATTCAGAAATACGCTGATGTCGTCATAAACGGCGTATTTCAAGGTCACGGTGATCGTGACTTTTATTTAAAAAACAAAAACGACAAGGAACACGGCGGAATGCCGTTAAAACAAGTCTTTAACACCGCATCTCCCACAGTTCAAAAGTTGGGAAGCGGACCTAAAAAGTCTAATTATTTATATTCCGAGGAAGAATATTCCTCACCCAGAAAACGGGCCAGAAGCCAACAAGATAACGATAACTTAAACGTGGAAACAAAATCCACAACAAACGGACAGCGCAGCCACGCTGTAATTCAGAAATACGCTGATGTCGTCATAAACGGCGTATTTCGAGGTCACGGTGATCGTGACTTTTATTTAAAAAACAAAAACGATAAGGAACACGGCGGAATGCCGGTAAAAAAAAGTTCTTAACACCGCACCTCCCACGGTTGAAAAGTTGGGAAGCGGACCTAAAAATGCTAATTATTTATTTTCCGAGGAAGAACTTTCCTCACCCAGAGAGCGGGCTAACAGCCAAGACCGTAAATTTAATATAAAGACGCAAACAGGGGCCACAACACACGCACGCCTCTCACACCCGGCCGGGAAAAGGAACGCGGAACCGTGGCTCCCACAATTCGATGAGCTCCAGGGAGCCTTCGAGCTGGCGAAAACACTCGACACAGCCATCGTCGAGCACACCGATCTGGCTGGGAAACTGTTTGCCAGACACACCGCCATGCTCAAGCGACACTTCGAGTGGGCGAATCCCATCCACAGCAGTTTCTACTACTGCACAGCTGTGGACGTAAACGGAGCCGGCTGTACATACGCAAACGACTCCGAAAAGGCGGTCCAGGACCACATTCGCGAGCGCCACCCCGGGTCCGGAGCAACGCCGCGAAGATTCGGAATGTCACCGCTCCACGGCGGCATGGCGACAATCGGGCCGTCGTGCTCGATAACGGCCGTCGTCGCCGCTGTCTGCACGATGCCGGGACTCACCAACATCAATACAACTCTCCTCCGAGCCTTCCGCGGATCTACGGCCGACACCGCGCGGGAGGTGATACGGGCTCTCGACCTCCAGCTTCCCACCTCACCGGGATGGGCCCTGGAGAAACTCACGGCACAGGACGACGCCATCAGACGCGCCTTCGCCGCCACGGCGCGCCAAGACGTCTACTGTTCCTGGTGCGGTGAAACGGAAGAGGGACAGCCAGAACCACAGATAGCAACTGTGACCTACGAGGCGCCGGCCGGCGGCCTCCCAGGCACCACGGCGACCGCTATCAGCGAGGCATTCGGCCACGTATCGGCCAACTTGCCTCACCACTGCCCGGCTTGCCGCACCGAAGGCGCCACTCTATCCGCACTGTCGGTTTTTCTCTTCGGAGAAGCCGTGGCAATCACAGTCATACCGCCAGCTGGAAACCAGAAAGCGGTAGGTCTGCCGGAATTGCCGCTGGAGGTGATGCTCCCGACGGCGCTCTTCAGCCAGAACCCCTATAAACTCCACGCCGCGATCTGCGCCACGACGTCGAAGCACGTGGTCGCATACGTCCGGTGCCGGGAAGATGGGAAGGAGCAATGGCACCGCTACGACGGCACCGTTCACGACACAGACGTGCCGCCGCCAGACCCAGCCACCATCGACACCCTGATCTTCACACGCGCTCCCTACAAGCCGGCCGGCGAGGGAGACAATGAGGAGGACACAGGCACCCACCCAGTCAGGCCAACGCGGCCAACAGCACCGCCACCGCCACCGTCACGCGACCCGTGGGGCCGCACAACCTACGGCATGCACCCGGACACCGCGGAGCAAGAGGAGGAAGACACCGGGATCGCACCCAGGCCGGCCGAGCCACGGACGGAGACACACACACCACCCACCCAGCCACCCGGAACCGAAAGGGAGGGAGAGGAGAGCGACACGACCGAGAGCGTGCACACAGAGCCCGACCAGGCCGCCGAGGACGTGTCACAAACCTCCGACGAGGCACGGCACCGATTTCACCACGGCGAGAACACGGCAGCACAGCAGACCGGGACGATCCACTGCCCGGCCTGCCCGCGCACATGGACATCGCGCGCCCGGCGGCAACAACAGACTAGCCACCTTAACACCACCCACGCCAGAGAGGTGGTGAGGGTGGACGCGCTGAAGGCCACCGGGGTAGACCGCTGCCTCTCGTGCGGCGAGTTCGTCATCGCGTCCGGAAACGCTCGACGAGCACACGGCCGGAAATGCGGCGAGTTCGTCACCAGGGCGGTCCGCAACCAGAAGCGCGCACGGACAGAGCAAAGCACACCCCGGCAGGACGCAGTGGTGGAGCCCACCCCGGAGACACCACTACCGCCGACACGCCACCGCACCAGACCCACGGAGGCCGACGCCGAGTGGGTGCAGGAGTTTCCCGCCACGATCCGGACACTCCGGAAGCAGGAATGGGGACACTGGGCCGAGGCGGTCGGCCACACCCTCCTCGGCTACACCGCGGCGGCCGCCGCGGGACGCTACCAGCGCCAGCTGGCGCTTACCGAGCTGGTGCGCACTCGCCTCGCCAAACCGCGCGCACCAGCACGGGAGGAGGACGAGAGCCACCAAGAGGAACCCAGCGAGACGCCCAGGGAGGGAGAAAGAGACGAGCCGTACACGGGCCACGCCGGCGCCACACGGCGAGCCAACACGGAGGAACACCTTCCCACCAGAAACGCGCACACCGCTGAGGAACGCCGCGCGCGCCGCATCCTCCACCAACTCTCGCTAGGAGCCGTCGGAAAGGCGGCGCGCACGCTGTTCCAGGCACAGCTCCCACGCGCGCGCGCCAGCGAGGCACTGGACCAGCTCCGCGCGCTTCACCCGCAGGAAGACCCAGCGGGGTACCCGTGCCCACCGCAGACACCTTTTCCCCACGGCCTAAAGCCGGAGAAGGTCAGGAACGTGGTGCTGAAACGGCTCGGCCGAGCCGCCGCACCGGGGCTCGACGGATGGACCCGAGAACTGCTCGTTCCCGTGGTCGAAAATGCGGCGCTCCTGGCGGAGACGACCGCACTGATGCAAGACATCCTCGCCGGGAACGTGTCGGCGTCCTTCGCGTTCCGCCTCCGCGCGTGCGTCGTCCACCCGTTCCTGAAAGAACCGGGGTCGCCGAAGGTCCGGCCAATCACGCCGGAGTCGGTGTGGCTGAAAATCGCCTCGCACCTCGCACTGGACGCGGTGGAAAAGCCGTTCCGCGACATCTTCCAGGGATGGCAATTCGGTGTGTGGGGCGACGCCGCCGAGGCGGTCGCCCAGATCCGGGAGACGTACGCGAGCGAGTCGGCCGACACGCTCGTCGCGCTAGACGCGACCAACGCGTACAACCGCGTCTCCCGCGCATGGGTGCTGAGGGCGGCGTTCCGCCACCACGCCCTCCGCCACACGTTCGGGGTGGTGGACCTTTCCCTCGGGGAGCCGGGCGCCCTTGGCGTCTACGAGGGCGGCCGCCGGGTAGAGCAACTCTGGTCGACGCGCGGCGTCCGCCAGGGCATGGTGCTCAGTCCCCTTCTCTTCGCCACCGCCGTGGCCGAGACACTGCGGCCGATTATGGCGGCGCACCCGCTCGCCAAAGTGACGGCGTATCTCGACGACCTGACCGTCGTCGGTCCACGGGCGGCAGTCCAGGCGTTCCTGGACGAGGCGGGGCCGGCGCTCGCGGCCACCGGCTTCGACATCAACCCGGCGAAAAGCCACCACCTGTCGAAGAGCGCCGCGCCAGAGCCGGTGTCGGTCGCCGGGGTGGCGGTGCCGCTGGCGAGCGGCGTGGTGCGCATCCTCGGCGCCGGCTTCCGCGGCAGCGGCGCGCCGGTGGACGAGTGGGTGTGGGAGAAAACCCGCCCGTACGAGGCGTACTTCACCGCCCTTGGCGGGGACGAGCTCCCACGCCACGCGCGCATGAACCTCCTGCGTGCGTCGGCGCTGCCGCGCCTGACCTTTCTCTTGCGGACCCACAGCGCCGACGAGCTGCGCGACAGCGCGGCATGGTTTGACGACCGCGTCCTCCATACGTTGTCGGTCCTCGCGGGCGGCGCGCCGATCGAAGGGGCGGCCGCCCCTCCCTTTGCCAGCTCCCCCTTGCCATGGGCGGATGCGGGCTGCGGTCGCAGCTGGCCATCTCGCGCTTCGCGGCGCACAGCGTAGGCCGGAAAGGCGCGCAGAAGACACACACGCACCAGTTGGACCAACACAATCTCGAGGCCCTCAAAACACTCCTCCCGGAGCCTGCCCTCGAGATCGTGAAGGCCAACGCGGCGCCAGGTGCCACGCGCGCGCTTGCCGACCCGGCGCTTCACCTGGGCGACTTCCCCTTCGAGGTCCTCGTCCGCCAGCGGCTCCTCCTACGGGTTCTCCGTCCCGAGGTGCGGTGTGCATGCGGGGCGGACGCGGACAACGCGCACGCGAACGTGTGCCCGTTGGTCCCCGGAGGCCCGCGGATCCAGCGTCACAACCACGTCCTCTCGGCCATCGAAGCGTGGGCTAAACGGCTCGGGTTCGCGGTGGTCGCGGAGCCCCGGGTGAGCAGCACGAGCGGCGAACGGCTCGACCTGAGCATCGCCGCGGCGGGCGGGACCTTCGCCACGGACGTGGTGATCACGTTCCCCGGCCGGGCCCGCAGCGCCCATCAGAACCCCCTTCAACAGGCGCACGCCGCGAAGAAGCGGAAGTGGGGCGACTGGGCGGCAGCGACCGGCACCACGTTTGCACCGGTGTCGCTCGAGTCGACCGGGGGCCTCCACAAGGAGAGCTTCCACTGGCTGCTCGCCGTCGCGGGCTCCGCCAACTTCCCGTTCTCCACGCGAACCGCCTTCGAGGAACTGCTGTCCTGCATTTCCCGGGCGCTTCACGAAGGCAACGCGTACGTCTTCGAGGCGGTGCGGGCCAACTGGGCGCGGGGACTGCTGACGGACTAAATGGAACGTGAATTGGAACCTGACTCCCGCCCCAGGAGCATCCGATAGCGACTGGGCCTGACCCCCTCAGAACCCCCGGAACTATTATTGTGGGACGCCGCTTGGCCTCGCCCGCCAGGACGACGATGCCGAATAACGGCACCCGCCCCACCCAGCAACCTCCCCTTGTGCTCGAGTACCTTTTTCCTATCAGGATGTATAAGTATCAGTTACTGTATTGGTATGCGAAACTTCCGGGACCCGTCTTCCGGCAACATTTTGGGTGCGCCATGGCGCTGTTTTGTTTTCTTTTTTGTGTGTGTGGCGGGTGTGTGTCCTGGAGGTGGCGCCCAAGGCCGCCGCCCATGACACGGGGTTCGGAACGCCCCAAAACGGTATCCTTTTGGTCTGTGGGTATCGCTTTCAGTCAGCCAGCGCCAGCTACCCGGGCTATCTGGGGTATAGTCGTGACGCCCGGGTTTCATGCGGTGATAAAGGGATAATTGCTATATTGCTTCATCGAATCCGCAGATGCAGACGTGTTTGTGTGGGTTTGTAGGCGCGCAGGTTTTACTGAACCAGGGAAGACATTACAGTTCATTTCGCTTTTGCAACGAAAAAGTTTTTACGGCGGCTCACCCGTGTGAATCATGCTTTTTTTCTAGCGCACGCAAATGGTGAAGCTTTTTGCGCTATCGCCAAACCGAAACCTAAAGTCATTTGCGTGAACCTGCTGTAGCAGGTTCCGCCGTGAGACGGCCTTTGCCCTCGCGCTGGTGAGTTTAATCTCCTTGCCGACAGCCCCCCGTATGGCCTCACAAATGGCGGTGATTTGCGCTAATTTTGGACGTGACTCAAGGAGGTGTGGGTGGTCCTTTTTTCCCTGGGGGCTGGCCGCCGTTGTCCGCACGCCCCGCGCCTTGGCGCTCGTCGGGTGGCTTTCGGGCTCGGAAGTCGCCACTTGCGGCCGCGGGCTGGGGCGGTGCTTCGCCGGGGTGGCCTCGCCAACGTTTTCGTGGCCGGGCGTTTTGCCAACCCGGGCGTGCTCCAGGCCTGCGCGCAAAAAAGCCCCGCGCCACGGTTAAAGCCCCCATGGCGCAGACGAAAACGCGTCATTCCTAGCAACGCGGGCCAAGGATAAAGGCGACACCTGTCTGAAATGCCAGCAAGCCACCATGAAACCCCCCAAAGGAATGCATCTTGCCTCGCTTTTCCCACCCTCCGCGGCCAAGCTGCTCCTACGGAAGCCGACCCAGTGACCCTTACGATGCCGGTGGGCCCCAGCATCGCCATGGAATTCGCTATGGCCGGCGCCGTGTTTTCCGAATCGACTTGGTGGCGGCCCATTTTCCCGGCCGCGCCAAAGCCGATGGTGACACGCAGACTTCCTGTCTCTGACAAAGCACCCCTGCACCTACGCCTATCTAGCCTGATGTTTTCAACATCTCTGGGGCTCGCGGCGATCTTCGCATCGGGGTGCACCGCCCTGCCGCGGAAGAATCCCTGCCGCCCGGCTCGTAAAAAGGAGAGGGGGCCGGGACTACCCCGCCCCCGGCGCCTTTGGCGGACGCCGGAAAGGCCACTAGCCGCCCCCCCGAAGCCCAGATTCCCGCCGCACAAAGCAACGTGATGATCACATCGCATGAAAGCTACAGCGACGGATTGCCGTAGATCACTTTCGGAATTATCGAGCACAACAACGGTTTGCGTATTCGCAGCGCCTGGGGGGGCGGGGGCTTTTCCGCGCCCGCCCCGGCGGCCAAACCACCGCCGGCGAGGCCTTCTCGAGCGCCGGCCGGGAGCGGCCGCCCCCCCAGGGCGATCCCTTTTCCTTTGAAACCGGTGTGTGATGCGCGCGCGAAGATGGATGGAGGATCCGGCGGGATTGGTAATCGCCGTGTTTCCCGCGGCGGCCGCCGTGCGCTGGGTGGGTTTTTGTGCCCGGGGGCGGGGCCCTGCGCCTTCACCCGCGCGCGCCCCGGTTACGCCGCCACCGATTTTTTTCGGAAGGGGCGAAGGCCCCCCCCCCCTCACACCCCCCGAGGGGAACGCCAGTTGCAGAAGCGAACCCGCCGACAGCACAAAAACAGAAGGGTGCGGGAGCGATCGCCGTTCGGTTGGGAATCCCCCTGCACCGCTTCCCTGTAATGCGTTCGGTTTAAGATGACGCCTCGCCCTTTTGGCGGAAAGATTAAACCCCGCCGTTGGCGCAGTGCGTTGTCTGTGGAAATGCGTGCGGGGTCCGGTGCGTGGGCCCCCGCGTGTAAAAAAAAAAACATCCACCCGGGGGGAACAGGCGCACCCGCACGGCCGACAAACCCGCAAAAACCCGCGCGCGCAAGCGCAAAACCGGCGTGGTGTGGGGGCCCTTCGGGGGGCGGATTTCGTCTTTCCTGCCCGCCGCCAATGGCGGGCCGCGCCAGCCGAAAACACAGCGCCTGCTCCCGGGATGAAAAAAACGGTGCCCGCAGGGAGCTTTCCGCAGCCCCCCACCAAAAAAAAAACCACTGACAGGTAGGGTGGGAAAAAAGTCAAAGCGTCAGAGGGCCGGAACCACCAGCGAAGGCAAAAAATTGCGCGCTACAGTCTTCACACGCATCATGCAAAAAAACGGCTTTCGCCGTTCTGTCGTTTCGTTTTTTGGCTGGCGGGGGGTCCGGTCGCCCGCGGCCCCCCCCAAACTCCATTTTTGAAAACAAAGGGGGGCGGTTTTTGGCGCCGCGCAAGTGGGTTGGCTGTTGGCTCCTGGCGGCAGGCTTTTTGGCGCCAGGGAAAGCCACGATGCGGCGGCCGATTTCCAACCCCAGAAATCCTGCGCAGGCGTCCCCCTCCCCCGAAGTCGCAAGGTAACGGGGTGATCCGCGCGTCCCGCCAAGAACTTTTAGGGCGGCGCGGCGGCGAGTTTGGCAGCGGCCATTCCCCCGCATCATTTTTAAACAGGCGCTGGCGGTGTTTCTAATAGGGGGCGGGTCCCGAGGGGCGAAGTGTCACGAAACTGGCGAAACCTTTCTGTTTCTCTGAAACGGCTCTGTGGGCTTCTCTTTCGGGCTTGGTTTCGAGGGGCTGGGTTTTTTGGTCGTTCGCTTCGCCCGCCCGGATGCCCCGTCCCCGCGGCGGCCCCCGGAATAAAAGAACGCCCCCGCAACCCCTCCGGGGAAGTGTGCGTGAAAGAAACACCCGCCACCTGCGGAAGGTGAAACCAATTGTCCATTAAGAAGTCCGGTTTTTGGAAAAACAAGATGGGGTCAACCCCCTAGCGGTGGTTAATTGAGGCGCCTCTATTAACGGGAAGTTTGTGGAAAACAAGGGGCGCAAAAGGCGGCAAAAAGCAAAACACACGGCGCTTCCAGATAAGAGCAGGCTCTCTTAGATGACCCCTCCAGAAAAAATGGGCTCTGTTTCCGCGGAGGGTGTCCTTTCCCCTAACCGTGGGCCCCGGGCGTTTTTTTTTCCCGACACGGGACGCCTCGTGAAAGTAAAAAAGAGAAGAGTGTGTTTTTTGGAGCCTTCCGCGGCTTCTATTTTGTTTAGCCCGAAGCCCAGAGGTTTTAGCCAATCACAAAGGAGTCTAAATATCAGAGCTCACCAGCGGGGCATTTTTTGACGGCGAATGGTTTGAATTCGGGGCTCAAATTCTCATATAAAAAATACTGCTTTGATTTTTTTGTGCGACAAAAGGGGGCGTGTTTTTCTTGTCCCCGCAAAGTCTTAAAATGGATTTGTTTTGTTTGCAGACAACTTCTCGTTTAGTGAAGAAGCGCCTTTCTTCTGTTGTAAAGCATGGATAAACTGGGCCTGGGGGGTTCCGTGTTTGCTGTCTTTCGCCCCTTTAAATGCCTAAAATATTCTTGCGTGGTGGCGGGTTTAGGGGAGGGCGGCGGGCGGCGGGGCGCCAAACGCAAAGCCCCCCCCCCCCCCCCGTCATGCCAAAAAAATTCTTGTCTGTGGGACCCTTTCTTTCGGGAAAACAGCCCCTTTGGAAAGGTGTGGGCCCCCCTTCCCGAAGCGGGTCGCGGGCGCGCGTCCTTTGGCGCTGTTGTGGTCTGGCTTTGGGGCTGGTGACCGCTTTGGCGGCGCGGCTGTGCTACAGGGGGCGCTCCTGCTCTGGGGTGGTTGCCTAGTCCTTGTTATTTGTTTCGTGTTTTTGTGCGTGGGGTAGGCGTCCCCTAGCCGCGCCGCGTTTTCGCTGTGGAAACGCTTTTTTTTTCCCCGCTTGGTGGGGCCGGAAAAGCCCTCGTCGGCAGGGGTGGGGTTCCCTGGCTTTGCGTGTTGGCGAAGGGTGCCGGCGCTTTGGGGCCCCGGGCGGGCCTCGTCCCCGGCGGCGCCCGGCTGGTCAGGGGTGTAGCAGGCAAAAGCGATGTGACAGGATGAGCGGGTTGGGGGAAGAAAGGTGTGCTCAATGCGGCCGTGGGCTTGCTTTAAAACAGGGTTTTGTGGACTTCACATGGTCTGCGGTCGGTGGTGCTGTTGTTTGTATGGGCGGGGGAGATAAGCTGCGGCTTGGCGCTCATATGGGTGAGTTTTTTTTTTCGTTCGTTACGGATCTGAGGAGGGCACGCGGTTGCACAGTTGCGAATCATTAAAGTCTGTCTGTTCATGTTGCCTTGGTGGCTTTGAGGGTGTATTCTCTTAATTCTCCTGTTTTCTTGTCATTTCCATTGCGCTCAGTTTTGAGTTTGAATTGGGAGATGTTGCCCCTGCTTGTGCTGTGGGTCTTGGCGTGGGGGAATTGGGGAGGGGCTGGGATTACATGAGGTGGTACTGGTTTTGTGTCAACCTCAGTGTTTTTGCCTGGGTTGCTAACACCCAACAGATTGCTCGATACCTGGTATGATCAAGGTGAAATGGGGTTTGCACGAGGTGCACTGTCGAGCTTGCTGCTTCCTCATGATAAATTCATTACTGCAACGGTGTACTAGTGAGATCGAGTAGCGGAGTCCAGAGTCATGCGAAAAAGCACATGACCATACGATGTCACTGAGAGAGACGAACTGATGGCAGGGCAAGGGATGCTTAAGTAGACGTACTTTTGTGATCGGAGTTTTCCACAGCGGACGGTCGACTCTCCCACCTTTTTTCTTCGTACTTGATTGCTAACATGCTTTACGGTAAACTATGCTTATAGGGAGCCTGGGTTGGTTCCCCGCAGAGACGGTAGCTACGAGTTTAGATTTTCAGATTATAGCACTGGATTTTTTCTCAACTGATTTGTAGAGAGGATTATGGTAGTGCTGATAGAGGGTGTCTCACAACTTTCTAGTTCTCGAAGCGAAAGAGGAGAGGAAGTGTGATATTCTTCACACAAATTATACAAGCGTGAATGAAGTGGCCTGTGGCTATTATCAGGGTAATTGGCTGTGATGTTCAAGGTCTGGTCATCTGAGACTCCATAGGGTAGCAGATTAGCAGCTCCTTTGTAAGGATTGGAAAGGACTATTAGTTGGAGTGATGGGTGTCGCTTAGCACACCTTTTGAGGTGGCTTTTATTTTGCATTAGCGGCTGCTTGGCCACACTGTGCTAACCTTCTACAGTGACAAAGTGATTTGGATAGAGACTGTGGGCGAAATCAATACCAGTAAGGAGAGGCAATAGTACCACAGAAGTAGCATCTTTTCACAACTTTTGCATCAAAAAAGAACAGCTAAGACAATAGTTCATGTAATATCGAGCCAAAACTTTTAAATTTCATGAAAGACATCATCCTTAGGCGGATACACGAGGTCTAATTTTCTTTCTCCGGGTTCCACATCACATGTGCGATGAGCTTCTCTCTTTCTTCAAAAAGTTGGGTACAACTGTTGTCCCCGTTGAATGCAAAAAAAAAAAAAGCTCTCTGATTTCATTCCCACTCTTCTCCCACCTCCCTGTTTTTTTGTTACTCTCTTTCATATTATATGGCCTTATCTATATGATCCCCCAACCATAAGCGGGTCCTGTTTTCTCAGTCTCGCTGTTTGTTAGGTAGCTTGGTGACCAACACAGCATTCTGCGGAGCTTCAGTGTAGTTTCAGGAGCTGGAGCCCCACAAGGTAGCTCCTCTCTTTTATAGCTCAGTCCTTTTTGCTACATTTTTTATTTGCTTGGGAAGGCAAAGGCCTGTTGTGTGCGGCACTGGGAATAAGGAAGCGGCGCTCCGACGGTCAACTAGAAAGTCTGCTTTCTTTATATTGCTCTACCAAATAAGCGAGGAAAGCAGGGTTAGCGAGTGTAGAGTACCAGTGATCAGGGAGCTCAGCTTTTTGTTTTCTCAGCGCTTTCCTGTGGTACTTGGGAGCTTTGTCCCTGCACACTTTTCGAGGCTGGGTTCTCAGTACAGTAGCTCGCTCTTTTTTTTCCGCAGATTGGCTAGAGCTGAGGGAAGCCCACTGAAGCAGGGGTTAATTGGATATCCACTTGTAGTGGGAACTCTCAACCTTGCACCTGATCGGCGGAATGCGAACTTCCGGGGACAGTGGACGTAGGGAAAGCCCAATAATAGATGAAACAAATACACACCCAACTGTGGCGTGCGTGGAGGCGACACCAACTCTGGGACAGACTTCCTATGCACCAGGAATGAATCAGGTACCTGAGGTCGGTGAGACAGGAAAAGGGCCTTCATCTATTCATCGAAAAAGTCACGGCGGGGTTGCAGGGAGTATGATGACTGTGCGTAGCAGAATCGTTACCTCACAAAACAATCACTTATCCGAAGGAATGGGCCCTCAGCTTGACGCTGAGGGTCCTGACTGCGAGGACTGTGAAAAATTGGGTGGTTATGGCGAAACTCAGCATAGTTACAGCTTGACTAGTCGCTCATGCAGGAGATCAGATATTAGCATTGATGCCTTCCCTCCACATCGTGAACTATCTGGGCATGGGGGTGCGAAAGGTGAACAGGTACAAATAGATCCTGAGAATATCGAAAAATCGGCGTCGACTCCTGATCAAGCCGGCGTTGATAGCACCCGTGTCTCTATTGATTCCTACAATCATAATGCACCGGTATCCACAGGAGTGGCCTTTTTGACAAAAGCTGAGCCAGTAGTAGTCTCAACAGTGTATAATGAGAGGGATGCTGGGTCAAGAAAGAGCTCTGGTGAGGCGGAGAAGTCCATGCAGTCGTTGCACCAGCAGCTCTGCCACTTTTCCGCGGGGAAAAATGCACTGCGCCGCCGAAGCCGTGATACATCTCCGACAGCACTAATTGCTAGCCCTACGGTGCCTGTGGTCCGCGTTGAAGCAGAGTTTCCAGAAAGTGGCTGGGGAGGGGGATCAGGATCCGGAGACGTTGCGGAGGTAAAGGTTCCTAATAGTCTCTCCACTGCTGTTGCTTGCGCAGGCCGGTTGCTGGATACGAATCTCGCTCCCAGCGATGGTGTCACAACTAACACGCGTGAGAGTGCTAGTCGTAGTCGACGAAGTGCCCAGTTTTTGAGCGAGGTGCTGGGGTCAAGTGAAAAGGCTCTGGGGGCCTTCTCCACGAGACGTGAGGGTGGAAGTGGCAACATGGACAGTGCAGCAGCAGTTTCAAATCCCCTTCATCATCATAACAACACAAGTCGGAGAAGTGACACTAGGTCCACTAGCGACACCCACTACGCGTATGGTAATGGAGTGACCGGAACACAAAGCAGTGGAGCACGAAGAGAATTGCCTGCGCGCAGTGTAGAGAATCTTGCCGGGGGAAGTAGGGGTCAGTACCATACAGACGGTCTTGCAGATTGGCGTTCATTTGGCAGTTATCGTGGTGAACTAGAGTGGCTCTGCGTACCTTCTTTGTTCTATCTTTTTGCCAACATCATCAAGTGGAATGAGCTGCGACTGCAGCGCCAATCGTCTCGAACCTCTCTCGAGGAGAACCGCGCCCGGTTAAGTGATGCGTCGTTCTCCCTTGTCTCAAATTGGACTCCAAATCGCGAGCAAGAGCTCTATATGCTGGAGGATCGCATAAGTTTCTCCGTTTTCGAGTTGAAAGGAGTGTACTTGAACCCGCTCTTGGTGAGGTGGTCGAAGCCGAAGCTCCGCTCACTTGTTGCAGATGTTGCGTTAACCTGGGAAAAGGAAGGCCCTTACAGTGCCGCGTTCGACCGTGTTTCATCACGGCTTTTCGACGCCATCTCCACAGAACAGGCTTGCCAGCTTCGCAGCACCTGTTTGTTTTTGGTGCGACAGTGGCTGGGAAGCGCACAACACCGATGTGCTGTCACGTGCGTCTTGATAGGTTTGCTCATTGTTTCGATTCTCTGCATTATTTTTCTTGCGGTGTTTGGCCGCCCACAAGTCATCGTCTGCATTGTGCTTTCGGCGATGCTCAGTGTAGCGGTGGCTTTGATGTACGCGGTTGCCGTGTTCGTATTGCATCACAACACGTATGCAGACGCGGCTGCAAAGTACTTCCGCGAGGAGGTGGTATGCGCAGCGCAGAAAAAGATGGAGGAGGAGGAAAGGGAGGAGGAGGAGGAGGAAAGTGGAAGCGGCTGCGGCCACGGTGGTGCGGCGAAGACACCTCGGGACGCGGCAGGGACCAGTGGCAGGGGTTACACAGCAGACAATGACGACATGGATGCCAATGATGAGTACATGGAGGATGAAACCTCTCTGGTGGTGCGCAACCTGCGAGCCCTGACCGAAGGCAGTACCTACCCGGTTGCTAACGCACCACCCTACTACCGCCTGTCGGATCGGCCTCACAGTGGAAAGCATGGCAGTGACGGTGCAGGGGACGCGCTCGAAGATGATATGACGCTGGGGGATGAGAACTACGCCTTCCTGACCACCCGTTCTTTACAGGCTGGTGGCACAGCCAAGCAGCGGTTTGAGGGGTATCGTGAAAAAACGCCTCTGCTGGGTTGCGTGGCCTTCGAGCAGCATCAGGCGCACATGGGTCAGCACGCGTCTCACAGGGCGCAGGCGTGCATGAGCACAACGCAGGTGCTGCGGCCTACGGAGCAAGCGATGGCCAGCAGCACCAGTGGCGCCACCGGAGCGCAGGCGAGGAAGAAGACTGCTGACAGCTGGGGAAACGACAGTCAGGGGGAGCTTACTCGAGGAGGGCGTGATGACGCAAAGGGTGTGATGCAGAGGCAACCGCCGCTGCTGAAACTCTCTGAGTTGCCTGAGAACTTCAAGGTAACGGCGCTGCTGTTTTGCGGGAATGTGGGGATGCTTTCGCAAGTGGCACCATCGCTGTGGGAACGCAATTTTGTGCTGGCGCGCGTCAGCAGCTTTCAAACGCTTGACAGCACGTTCAAGCACGGCTCCGAGCGCTTCAAGGTAATACTAATCCATGCCCCAGATGTGCCAGAGGGTTCTGCAGCGTTGGAGACGGCGCTTTCGTGGCTACAAGTGGAGAAGCGGCCCGTCTTTTTCTTCTCCTGCTCACCGGCAGCGTACCCGGTCAGTGTGCCATTCTCCTCCCGCCTGCTGGTGCCGTTTTCCACCACTGTTCTCAACGCTCTCTTCCAGGCGGGCATCGGGGTGGAGTCGGAGCTCAGTTCTCTCTCGTTCCCGGTGCCTCAGCAGGAGCAGGAGCGGCAAGGGCGGCAGTCCCCATCGCAGCCTTTTCAGGTTCCACCGTACACTCTCGGCCGCAGGCTCGGTGGAGGCGCATTTGGTAACGTGTTCGAGGCAGAGATGGAGCACACAGGAGCCAAGTGCGCAGTGAAGCGGATGTACTTGAAGGAGGAGTCGAACGAAGATGAGGAGCAGCAGGTGCAGCCAGGGTACAGCAGAGTCGCTGGGGCTTGTGTAGGCAGCACTGGGCCCCTTGCAGCAGGCGCAACCTTCGCGGGGTCTCCCGGGGCGGCAGGGGTGGGGGAAGAGACGGGTGAAGGAGCCACTGCGGTCGGCTCACAGCTGCGTGACATTGCCCAGGAGGTGGAGATTATGAGTTCACTGCAGCATCCCAACATTGTGCGATACTACTACTGCGAACGCGACGACAACTGCATCTCCATCTTCATGGAGCTCTGTACTGGCGGCTCGCTGAGCTCGTTGATTCACAGCGGAAAGCTGGTGAACCCGCCCGAGATCAAACACCTACTGCGAGAGATCATCAGTGCCGTTTCCTATCTGCACAACATGCGGATCGTGCATCGGGACTTGAAGCCGGACAACGTCCTCTTTCGCCAGGGGCACGTTAAGATTACGGACTTTGGCACGGCGGTGCACAAACATGGTGGCGGCCTGCGACTTATCAGAGGCACGTTCGCGTACATGGCTCCTGAGATCTTGGTGGGGGATCCGTATGGGCGCGCCTGTGATGTGTGGTCTATCGGCTGCATCGCTGCCGAGGTGCTGTCGGTGGAGTTACCGCAGCATGCGCTGGGGCTTCCAGAGATGTGTGAGTACTATCGTGCCATGAGCGAGAACAGTGAGCTGGCCATTGAATGCGACGTACCCGGCGTACGCGATTTCCTCCTCGCTTGTCTGCAGCGCAATCCCAACGAGCGTAGCACGGCAGCGAGGCTTTTCTACCACCCCATCCTGCAAGCCCGCGACACCTCCATTCATGACTGGATGGTGGAGGTGGTGGCGCGTCGCCATCGCACACAGCAGCAGCAGCAGCAGCAAGCGTTTCACCGCAACGGACTTGGCAGCCGCATGGGTGGCAGGCCAGGCGGGTCTGGTGGTAATCACCAAGCCAGCTCCAATGTACCGAACAATAACGAGGGCATGAGGTGTGTAAGTGCCGGTGTCGACTTCGACTTGCACTCTGGCGGCGGAAGTGCCCAATCGCTCGACTCGTCAAAGCTGATAGGACAGCAATCGTCGCCTGACTCAAAACTTACCGAGTAGGTTGGGTCAGAGCAAAACCCATGACGCCCACGTCAAGGAGGTGTCGGCGCGCGTTGGGGCGGCAGGGCTTTTCTTCCTTCCCATAGCCAAGGGTTCTGTTTCACAGCTTTGCGTCCTGAATGCTGCCGCGCTTACGGTGAACACGTGTGAGATCTTCTCACGCTGTCAACGGCAGGGCATCATTGAAGCGTCCTGGTGATGCTATCTTCTTGCGATAACTTTTTCCTGTTTGTGCTCTCGACCTTCGCTTCCGTCCTTTCCTCGTCCCTCCCCCTCTCTTCCTCTGTGTGCACTCTCTCTTTGAGCGAAAGGGGAAACGGCAAGCGAGTTGTCTACGTGTCTGCGTTTCCTACACGCTTCGACGAGCGGTGGACTCCCCCTCTCTTTCTCTCCGTTGATCTGTACTGATCTTTCTGGCTCGCGTGTCAGAGTGTACGTGTTTATAGATATATCTATATATATATCTATACATGTACATGTGTGTGTGTGTGTGTGCTCGTGTGCCCCCCCCCCTCCCTCTCCCCCACTTGACTTTCCACGTGTGTGTGAGGACGTGGTGAGGAGGCGCTGCTACGCTTTGCCTTTCCCCCCTCCACCCGCCACCACGTTTCTCGCAGGGTTGTGCGTCTTTTCCTCGATTCTTTTCTTTTTCTCTCTTTGAGAGTGGCGAGGTTTGTGTTGCGCCTTAGTTCCATCTGCACGCCGGTTACCCCCCCCCCCCCCCCCCCAATCACATTTTTCCCGGTCTTTTGTTCGCTTCTTCTCTCTCCCCCTCACCTCCTCGTGCCACCCTTTTCTTCTTCGTTGCCATGGTGAGGTGTGGTTTTACCATCTTGTCTGTTCGGGTCCTGTTCCCCACCCTCTTTCTCCTCCCACTGCTGTGTTGGCGTTTTCTGTTTTTTTTTTTTTTTTTGGTTGCTCTCTCTCCCACGTTGGCGACCGCGCTGCTTGTGTGTGTGCTGTGCTGTGCTGTGGCGAGTGCCTTGTCTTTGTTTCTTCGCACGCGCGCCTCTTTTTCCGGTGGGCGTGTGCGGTTTGCGTTCCTCGTGTGTAGTCATCCTTGCTTTTTTTTTTTGTTCTCTGTGCAGCACCAGCCGCTCATCATCATCATTACGGGTCCACCAGTCGTGCTCCTTCTCAGCGTGTTTCCGCATATATGCTTCCCTGCGTTTTTGTGCGTATGTGTGCTTCCTCTCTTTCTCTCTCTCTCTCTGTGTGTGTGTGTGTGTGTGTGTGTGTGTGTGAAGGATCACACCTCGCACCAAGTGAACCACCACCACAACAGCAAAGGCGATCCCTACAGCGAGAGC